>NW_027532411.1:4335-92175 GCF_008692635.1 Crocuta crocuta
TCTTTCATACATATATGAAATATAGTCCGTCTTTCATACATATATGAAATATAGTCCGTCTTTCATACATATATGAAATATAGTCCGTCTTTCATACATAAATGAAAATATAGTCCGTCTTTCATATATATATGAAATATAGTCCGTCTTTCATACATATATGAAATATAGTCCGTCTTTCATATATATATATGAAATATAGTCCATCTTTCTCTCTCTTTCTCTCAGAAATAAATAAAAAAAAACATTGAAAAAAAAAGAGGCTTTACAGATGTAATTACATTAAGAATCCATAGATGGAGAGATTTTCTGGGGGTATCTGGGTGAACACAGTCTAACCACATGAAAACAACGGAGAGATTTTACCACCCATGGTCACTGGGAGATGCATCTGTGGGAAGAGGGTCAGTGAGATATAATGTAAAAAGGACTCAAACTGTTGTCACTAATTTTGCAGATGAAGTGAGAAGGTGATGAGCCAAGGAATGAGGGTAGCCTTTAGAAGTTGGACAAAGTTGAGAAGGCAGCTTCTCCCCTAGAGCATCCAGAAAGAATGCAGCCTTGCTACCAAATATGTTACTGCAGTGAGACCTGTGCTGACCTCTGACCTTCAGAACAATAAGATCATAATTTTGTGTTGTCTTAAGCCATGGCAAAAACAAAAATAAAAATGCTAATTCAATCCCTATATAATAACCAATTCAGCAAGGCTCAGCAATGGATGGTAAAAGCTTTGGGCAAAATTCTGTTGATTAAGAGGAAAGTTGTATGGTGCCAGAGTGTCACCCCCCCCCAACACACACAGATTACTCACTAATACAAACAAAAGAATGAACCTTTACGTGGGAAGAGAATGGCATTTGCTACCTTGATCAAGAGTTCAAATTTATTGGAATTGCATTGAATGTGTAGAGTGCTTTAGGTAGTAATGNCTATTTGTAAAAATAAAAAAAAAGAGTTCAAATTTAGTATCTTTAATAAGGGGATGTTATTTTTCTTAAACTTTTATTTATTTACTTTTTAGAGAGGGGAAGTGAAGCAGGGGAGGGGCAGAGAAAGGGGGAGACAGAATCCCAAGCAGGCTCTGCGCTGTCAGCACGGAGCCCAACACAGGGCTCAATATGAATCATGAGATCATGACCTGAATGGAAATCAAGAGGCAGAATGCACAACTGACTGAGCCACTCAAGCACCCCAAGGGGATATTTTTATGCC
Organism: Crocuta crocuta; assembly: GCF_008692635.1. Taxonomy (NCBI): domain Eukaryota; kingdom Metazoa; phylum Chordata; class Mammalia; order Carnivora; family Hyaenidae; genus Crocuta; species Crocuta crocuta. Next base: position 5,551 of record NW_027532411.1, read on the forward strand.
ATGTCTCCTGATATGATGCTCTATGGGATTTACAACAGCCACATTAAGTATTCTTGCCATATGTTTTACCTGGAAGTAATGCAACTTATAGACCTACCTAACTTCCTTAATAAAATGCAGGAAATATTCAAAAGGAATATGAATAAGCAGTCACACCCAGAATGTGAGATATACCATAAAACAACCGGCCTTGAGCCTTCAAAAAGTCAGTGTAATAGAAAAAAATAGTGAGCCCATTCTGAAGTGAAAAGTAATACAGAGCTATGACAATCAAATGAGGTAGCTGAAATCTGATTGCATCCTGGATAATAAAAACGAAGGAGGAAGGGAGGCAGGGAGGGATGAGGAAGAAAGGAAGGGAGGAAAGGAAGGAGAAAAAGAAAGAAGGAAGGAAGAACAGCTACAAGATATTTTAGAGATGCATTACCTATTAAAAATCAAATAATACATCCACAATTCCCACCAGCACCCCTTTTCGAATTATGAATAAATGTATTAGCTGTGTACTGTGGAAAAAGCATTGATTTGGAGCCATGGGATGTTGATTCCGGTCTTGATTATGTTTATGGATGATCTAAGGAAAGGCATTTATTCTATCTGACCTTCAGTGACCTTAACTGGATTAGGTTGGATAATGTCTGCCGAACCTGAAACTGTACCTTCCTTGGTGCCTCCTTCAAGAGAAACTTTGGGAAGCTTCTCTCTGACATTCAATTCTGGTGAATTTCCAATGACAAATTTCCTGAGTTTTACAAGTTTACTGTATCTGTGTAATGAAAGACCACAAATGGAGTAGCTTCTGTCAAGACAAATTTATTACCTCAGAGGTTCTGTAGGTCACAAGTCTGGACATGGTGTGACTGAATTTCTCTGCTCAGGGTCTCATGAGCTGAAATCAAAATGTTGGTTTGAGTTATAGTCCTCATCTTGGCTCAGAATTGTCTTCCAAGTTCACTGGTTGTTGGCAGACTTCAATTCCTCACAAGTTTAGGACTAAGGCCTTGCTATCCTTCTAGCAGTTGGGTGGGGTTAGCTCTCAGCTCCTCCATGCTGCCTGGAGTTCTTTACCATGTGGCCACCACAGGCAATTCTCAACATGAATGTTTGCTTTCTTCTAGGACACCTGGAGCCCGTCACTGCTACCTCTTCAGCCACCTGCCTGGAAAAGACTGCTTTGCAACGATTTATGTGATTAGCTCAGGTCCACTGAATCAACCTTTCTACCATAAGGTCAACTGATTAATTATACCTGAAAAGTCCCTTCTGACCTATAACATATCCTAATCGTGTGAGTAAAATTCATGATATTAAAAAAATGTGGGGATTATTTAGGACATGTTCACCAGGAAACAAGTGAATCCTGAGGTCCTTAGCATTCTGTTTCTTCGTGACTATCTCATATCCATTATATAAGAAAATATAACACATTCAATTTTCATAAGTATGTAGAAAGTATTTTGAAATATACATAATTTTCTGTGGAAATCATTAAAATATTGAATCAAACACATTTCTTATTTTGAAGTGGTATAAACTAACTCAGCTTCTATAAAGACCTAAAACACAAAGAGTATCATAAGAAGAAATAAAATTATGACAAATACAGTTAACACATCAGATCAATAAAGTAATTTATTTGGAAACCTTGCAAAAGTACATTCTGACATATGTTAAGAGCAATGTCCTAACAGGTGCAAAAAGAAAAAAATAACAACACATTCTTAAAGATTTTAGAAATAGTTTTTTAAAATTCATGAATGTGAACAATCAACAGAGGCAAACATATTCCATTGTGATTAAGAAACAATTTAAACAATTACAGGGGCTCATGATTTAAAGACATATCTTCAAAGTGTTTGGTGAGTATATTTTGCTATAGGCACACATAGCATTTATTCAATTTAATATTAAGGAGGGGAATTCTATTTATAAATGCTAGGAGATGGGGGACAAAGACATGGAGACAAACAAAATTTAGATGCAAAATGGCATACAAAATAAATCCATTAACAAAAAGAAATGAAAAGCTGTTGTGCCAACTGCTAGGGGTATCTAGCAAAAAAAGAGAAAGTTTTAGGAAAAAAGATAGACATTGGTCAAAATTTTAATATTGAGTATTATGAATGATAAAGGTTGGTATGCCCTCATAACATATAACACTGAAACTTATGTGAATAAATGATCACTGCAATTGTAACCAGGAAAACTGTATTTAAAAATACCTTTGTGTCCTTGTGTAATTATTTTTTACTCTACATTAAGTTTAATGGTGACGGTGAGGAGTTATAATAATACGGAAACAAACTGTGTTCTTGATTTTAAAAATAGTGAAATGTTAAATGAGATGTGTCTGGGTCTCATTTTCAGTGCTAGGTGAGAAGGATTGATAATACTATCAAACACAGTGATTCTCTATTTCAAAATTAAATACATTTTGAAATTTTCATGTTGGGCTTTTAGAAAGAAAAGACAGGGATTAAAGCAGAGTGCAAACCTTTTTAAACTAGATTAAAACAACTGAGCCCAACAGTTTTAAAAGCACAGAAGCTCATAGTGAAGGCACAGTTTAAAGGTCCTCCATTCCCATCCCTCACACAGAGATAATCCAAGTGCCCTCCAACATGTGCTGAGATATCATCAATCAAGGCACATTCTGCGCACCCTGTGGCAACATTCTCTTTCTTTGGAAAGTTCTACTTGAATGTTCTTTATACACTGTTCAAATTAGTCTGTACATATGCTATGTCATTGATTCCACTTCTACCTCTTGTATTCCTGGTATCTTTTATTCTACTCAACAGATTATTGAATTCTTTTTAAAATTTTTAACAATTATTTTTGAGAGAGAGAAAGAGAGAGAGTTTGGGGGGAAGGAGTGACAGAGAGAGGGAGACAGAGGATCCCCAGCAGGCTCTGAGCTACAAGCACAGAGCCTGATGAGGGGCTCAAAATCGCAAAACCTCATGAGATCATGACCTGAGCTAAAACCAAGAGTTGGATGCTTAACAGACTGAGCCACCCAGGTGCCCCTTGATCAACTGAATATTTTTTATTAGCTTCCTTTATTTCTAAATTATTCTTTCCCAAACTAAGCATCTCAATTTTACTAGCAATCAGACATAATTTTTTGCTGTTAAATATTACCATGTTAGCTTTAGATCGCTGTTTTAGCATACAGAAGTGTTTTGAAACATGATTATAACTGAACATCTTCCCCTTCTGTAAATTTGCTAAGAATATTTTTATACTATTATCCAATAAATCAATAGGAGTAAGACGGGAGCAGGGTAGACTCTGGTGCACATCTTTGGATACCTGCTTTGCAACTGAAATCAATTCAACTATTAGCTTGCTTTTAGGACACTGGAATTATTCCAACTCTTCCAAAACGGAACTAATATTCAGCTTAATGTCTTATTGAAGTCTAGATGCTATATGCCTATTACTTCATGAATCTACTTGAACAGTTAAGCAAAACAAAGCTATTTAGATATTCTTTGTCATTGTTGTAGCACCTCAATGGCCTTTGATGCTGAGATCAAATGTTCTAAAACCTCCTACAAACAGCTATCACAGACCCCTATCCCCTTGAGCCTAACGTTGATTTAATCATTTTTATCACAGAAACACAAGTTTGGATGTGCATCGTGGCAGTGAAGTAACAAAATACTGAAAGAAAAAAGCTTTGAGGTTGTGGTTAGCTAATTATAAGAATGCAGATGAACTCTATCCTTTGCAAAATTCATCCAGTAGCGTGTCTCTTTAGAAAGCAGCCCTGTGCACGGCTGGGGTTTTCTGATGCATAAAGATGCGCTCTAAAAATGCCAGGGAGGTAGAACACTCATTGTGGTTGTCAATGGAATGTCCTGTTAGTAACCCCTGTGGAAATCACAAAGCTCCCAAGCACACTGAGTCATGAAGGTCACCCTGCATAAATCTGTCTACATTCATGAGTTGCTACTGCTAACTGCCACCAAGTCAAGCTTAGTGTATACCCCATGCTGCTGAAATGGCAGACCTCATTGGATGAAATCCCAGCTACTACATTCTCAGTTCTTGTTATTTATCTTTAAGGCAGTACAGTATCTATTGAGAAACATGCCGTTAAGCATTTGCATATCTGAAATGGCATTTGTTACAGTGCCTAAAATTTGAAAGAAGCATCTATTATCAGGGCGTACACATTTCAAAGGAAAAATACTGGTTACAGCTCCTTCTACAGAGATATGACATAGTTAGCACATTCTTGGTCTCTTACAACAATGACAAATTGAAATAGCTAGGTAAAGAACTGTAGTTCTTCTAAGCCCTGACAACTAAAGATGGTAATTTTTATATCAAAATAATAATAGTTATAATATGCTGTGGTATATGCCTTACATATTTCCCAGCTTAAAATTTCTTTGAAGTATTATTTATTTTTAAAATGTAATTATGGGGAAGATACTAATTTTCCCATTTTATATATAATGAAACACATTTGGAAAAGCTAAGATACTTTTTTAAGTCACACTATGAGGAGGTGTATTTAAGATCTGCTTCAAATGCAGTGTCTTTTCAATTTTGGTTCTCTGATTCTCAAGATTACAGGTATGTAATTTGTAATTAATCACAAAAGCGTTTAAAAATAACTCAATCATTTATATGCTATTAAATTATGCCATGTTTTGGTCAGGATATATTTTATTTTAACCACGCAATTATTAAATACATACAATTGCTGTGAATATCATTTCCTACCACATTAATCTAGGCTCTAGCTTTACTGTATCATTTGAGGTATATTCTGTTATTGAAAAATCATTTCTAGGGTACTTGCGTGGCTCAGTCAGTAGAGCACCCAACACTTGATCTCAGAGTGGTGAGTTCAACCCCCACATTGGAACTACTCGAAGGGAAGGGAAGGGAAGGGAAGGGAAGGGGAAGGGGAAGGGAGAAAAGAAAGAAAAGAAAGAAAAAAAGAAAAATCAATTGTAATATAGTGTTTAAATCTTGATTGTCCAAACACATGTCATGTTAGAAACTGATACTATGTAAGTATTCAGATTGAATTCCTGAGTACTCCAGCCTAAAAAACCAAATTCATGACACCAAGAAAAACTCAGGTTAAAAAAAAAATCCCAGAATGTTAACAGAAACAAAACAGGAATGTGAAAGGCAAGAGAGAGGAAAGGACAAAAATTTAATCCATTGCCTCCAAAAAAGGGAACACAACAAATCAAATAATATTCAAAGACAGAATGAAAACAAAACCACTGACTTTTGAAAAAGGCCCCAAGTTTGCAGATCAAAAAGGCTTAATATTACATAATGGTTAAGAAATGGGATTTTGAGGAGTTGTGCTGAGTCTTGACTCATCTTGGCTTTGGGTAAGTTATTAAAATCCTCAAAACTTCACCTTTCCCACATATAAACATTAAGTTGTCCTGAGGATCAAATGAGATCACATTTGTAAATGGCTTAACCAGGTTTTTGGCATATTAAAAATGTTTAATACATGTTTGTGTTCATCATTATGATGACGACAGTGATGATATTTAAGTTATGATCAATGTGCAGAAAATATTGATTTAAAATAATAAACACCCATTTTCTATTGAAATGTCTAATGTTGAAGAATTTTGCAAACATCCTGGCAGAAAAAAAAAATAAAAACAAAAATAAAACACTGCATAATGGAAACTTTATTGGAAAGGAATTGTGGGTCTGAGAAATATTCAGCATGTTTTTTTCTTTCTGTGAATCCAGACAAAATGTCATTTATATGAAAGCTGACAAGACATTTTAAATTAATGGGAAACATTTATTCAATAAACGGTATATCCATTTGAAAAAACACAAAATATATAATATTTCCCTTTAGAAACAGATAAAATTCCCGATAGATTCAAACCACAAAAGTGTTTAAAAAGACACAGGTGAATATTTCTGTAATCCTTAGGTGAAACAAAAAGATGGACTTAACTATGTATTAAAACCTGTGGGAACGCCTGCGTGGCTCAGGCAGCTAAGCATCTGACTCTTGATTTCAGCTCAGGTCGTGATCTCATGGTTCGTGACTTTGAGCCCCAATGTCAGGCTCTGTGCTGACAGCAGGGAACCTGCTTGGGAATCTCCTTCTCTCTTTCTCCCTCTGCCCCTTTCCTGCTCACATGCACACACTCTCTCTCTCTCTCTCAAAATTCTCAAAATATATTCTCAAAATAACTAAATTAATTAAATAAATAAAACTGTGACAAAAAACACCATGACCAAAGTTAAAAGATAACAAACCAGACAAATATTGAATATGGCAAAGCGTACCTATAGAGCCTTTATTGGTTATTAGAATAAAAAGGGACAAAAGAAACATGTTGGTAATTAACAAGTGAGGAAAAACAAACAGAAAGCCTATTATAACCTGAATATAATTTAATAACCTTAATAATAATTTAAAAATATGAAAAGTAAAATGAGATTGTTTAGTCACCTGTCAGATCAGCAAAAGTAAAAATTATATTTAATAGCCCATGATGTTATGAGAAAAATAGCTAGTGTCAGTATGTTTTCTTTAAATAGATTTTACTTTTAGAGCAATTTTAGGTTCACAACAAAATTGGGCAGGAAGTACAGGGTTTCCATCTACCCTCTGCCCCTACCAGCTTTCCCCATTATGCCCACCCTGACGCAGAGATGGTACATTTATTGTAACTGATAAACCTACATGGACATAAATTTATCAGCTAAATCAACAGTTTACATTAGGGTTAACTCTTAGCATTGTATGGGTTTTAGCAAATGCATAACGACATGTATCCATCATTATAGTGCCATACAAAATTTCACTGCCCTAAAAATCCCCTCTGCTCTGTTTATTCATCCCTGTCTACCCCTAACTCTTAACAAAATTTAATCTTTTTATTCTGTCCATCATTTTGCCTTTTCCAGAATGTCATATAGTTGGAATCACACACTGTACAGCCTTTTCACATTGGCTTCTTTCATTTAGCAATATTCATTTAATGCTTTTTCATGTCTTTTATATGATAGCTCATTTCTTTATAGCATTGAATAATATTCCACTGTCTGAATATATCACAGTTTATTTATCCATTCACCTACTGAAGGATATTTGGGTAGCTTCCAAGTATTGGCAATTATTAATATAACTGGTATAAACACAAACGCACTTTAATTTTCTCACTGTATATACATGAAGAGGTGTGTGTGTGTGGGGGTCTATACATCTATGTATATGTATACATATATAGAGAGTAAAACCTTGATTTGTGAGCATAATTCATTCTGGAAACATGCCTGTAATCCAAGCACTTGTATATCAAAGCGAATTTCCCAATAAGAAATAATGGAAACTCAGATGATTCATTCCACAACCCAAAAATAATCATATAAAAATGATTACAATACTATAATACAAAATAATAAAGAAATAACAAAATATTTTTAAAAATAAACAAATTAACCTTTACTTAACAGGTTGGTGTACAAAGCCTTTGCCTTCATGCAGATAAAGTTCTCACTCACAGTATCACCTGCTAGTTGTTTCTCATTTATCTGAACTAGAAGCAACTTTTCTACATCTTCCAGAACATGTGGCTATTGTTTTGATATTCTGTGACTCCTTTTGCTGCATCTAGTCCCCTTATTTCTTCTTTAATATTGTGCAAATGGTCAACATAGACTTATAAAATCTTGCAATTTCAGCCACTCGCATACTTTGTTCGTACTTCTCAGTGATTTCCTTTTTAACCTCTACTGTAGTCATCTCTTTCTTTTTACCACCTTTCTTTTCAACCCTTTTCTGCCTAAGGGCCATTAAATATGCTCACACAGAGGCTGACTACAGTATTATTATTAATAAACTCTTCTGCAGGTACCCGGACCTAAATGAAGCAGAGCGTTCATTCCTAATCTTACTCTTGTATGGAAAAGTGAGGAACTGTCCATAGATGCTTTGAAGTGACAAAAGATACACTGAGCGGGGTGCCTGGGTGGCTTAGTCGGTTAAGCGTCCGACTTTGGCTTCGGTCATGATCTCGGGGTTCGTGAGTTCGAGCCCAGCGTCGGGCTCTGTGCTGACTGCCAGCTCAGAGCCTGGACCCTGTTTCAGTCTGTGACTCCCTCTCTCTCTGACCCTTCCCTGCTCACGCTCTCTCTCTCTCTCTCTCCTAGAAATAAATAAAACATTTAAAAAAAAAAGATACACTTAGTGACAGTTGTGGGCAGTTTCCAACGTTCTGAAAAAATACTAATTTCTGCCAAATGCCACAGCCTGGGACTGAACCTCTGAGCATGGGAGATGATCACCCACAATCCCACAGTGAGAAAGAGAGAGAAGAACCATTGGCTCAGTTGTGATCATGTGATGTTTGGCATCACATACTACTCAAATTGAAAGACATGACTCATTGATCAAGTTAAAATTTATTAGAAATGTTTGCTCATGTTGCGGAACACTCACAGAACAAGCTACTCACAATCCAAGGTTTTACTGTATATATATATATCACATATATTTGTCTTACCATTTGAATGATTTGCAGAAATCTTGACACTTTACACTTAAATATTTTAGTTTGTATATCTTTATAACAAGGACATTCTTTACATAATCAAAATACTTAAATGCATTATCCTCTCAAGAAATGTAGTATTGTACTACTTAATTACATAATATAAAATTTTTATTTAAATATCACAAACTGTCCCCCAATTATTTCATAAATGTTTTTCTGTTTCTGGATATGAGATTCAATCAAGGTTTACAAAATTCAATTTAGTTGCCATGCCTCTTTAAACTAGAAGTCTCCCAGCACCCATGTTTCTTTTTATTTTCTTCCCAACACTGACACTTTAAAAAATCTAGGCTAATGGTTTTGCAAATGTTTCCTAACTTGGGATTTGCTTTTTTTTCATCACTGCTGGCAACATTACTACATATGTGATAGTGTGCCTTCTCAGTGCTTGTCAGTAGGACCATGGTATCATTTTGAGACAGTATTGGTGATATTAAAGTTTAATCATTTGGGGAACCTGTAGATTTCTCCAATATAAGGAGACTTTTTTAAATCTTATCTTCCTACAATAAATAAGCAATATGTGGGGCAATATTTTGAGACTATGGAAATAATTTGTTCCCCAACAATTGTCACCCAATAATTCTAGTATCCATGAAGATCCTCATCCAAATTAATTATTTCAATGGGAGTTACTCCCATTGAAATAATTGTAATGTGGCTTCTTATTTCTATCATTCCTTCTTCATTTATTAATTAGTAATTCATAAAAAAGAGCTTTCTTTTCTGCCAGCCCTCAACACTACTTTGGTACTATCATTGAATTATAGATTCTTTTACATTCATTGTGTTATATATAAAACTGTGTTACTATTCTTTTTGATGCTCAAATTGTCAGGATTTCGGCAGTAAGAGCCATTTAATCTTTCTGCTTAATTACTTTATGATGAAAGTACTGCTGTTAGAATACAAAAGTTAATATAGTAATAGAATTACTCCTAAAGTACTTTTAAATTGCACCATTTTTTAAAACAAAATCACACATGTATAATAAATTAAATATGATTTGCTCTTCTGGGCAAAATTGTGAAGTGTGATTTGCTGGAATACGGAGATGCAATGGTAGCATTTGTCCCAGTCTGTAAGATGTGAGCTGGGGGAAGCGGATGCTAAAGGAGGGTTTAAGCAATGTCAGTGAGGTCTCTCCAGCAAGACGAGATTGAGAAGGATCGCAGCCATTTATCCTTTTTGCCAGGTAACAGCTGCTTTAAATACATTGTGTGCAATATTGTAAGTCTATGTTACATATCCCATTCCTTATTTCAGACAATAGTGAAGAAGTACACCAGGTACATAAATATAACAAATTTCAAGTAAAGGATATTAGGTGTGTATTATGAAGCCACAAAGGAAATACTTTTTCTACAGTTTAGAAATCTAATCTACAGATAGTAAGGAAAAGGTTAGATAAAAGTATTTTGTGTTTTCAAACAGAATTTTGCAACTGAGAATAGAAAGGGGAGACCAGATCTTGGAATAATAAGAAAAGAAGTACAAAAAAGGAAACTAAAGCTAATTCCAAAATTTTGAGCCTGGAAAACTAAAGTAATCTATCCAACATTTTTAAGCGATCACTTGTTGTGTATTAGACATTTTAGTGGGTGTTGGACAATGTTTCAATGAGTAGGATGCAAAAAATTACCTTAGAAGAGCTCAGTGTTTAAAGAAAGACAACAAAGATTAACACTAGCTTTAAAAGAATATGGTTAGTACTTAAATCAATGCATATATAAGACCGAATGAGCACAAAGAGAAGGTAACTAAGTATATCTGAAGGAGGGATGGGAGGTAAGCAAAAAATAGTAAAGTAAAATCAGAAAACATGACATTTATGTCTTTAAAGATATTTCTGATTTGCCAGATAAAGAAGACATTCTACACAGAGTAAAAGAAGAGTATCAATTGACTGAGTAAATAGATTAGATGATTAGATAGATAGATGGATAAAAATTAAGAGAGGGAATATAAATGAATAATAATTTCTTTTAAAGGAAACAAAGAACACCTAAGAAAAATCAGTAGCAGGTAAGGCTGGAAAGGTATTTTTTTTACCAGAACTTTTTACAATGCAGTAACTCTTAATAAAAAGCAAAAAAACCAACCAACCAACCAAACAAAAAACAGCTTTTGCAGTGAAACAGGTGATCAATAATGAAGGTCTGTTCAATACAGCAGTTGTTCAAGAGATTGGTTCGACAAGATATGTTAAACAGTCACTTTAATCATTATTTATTGAGAACCAGACACGAAGTACTTGCAGTTCAAAGAGCATTATTATTAATAAAATTACTCAAGACAACAGTCACTATTTATCAAGTATTGATGCACTATGTGACACATTTTGAGTCTACAAAATGTAATCCTTGTAACAACCCTATAATATGGGGGGAAATGCACATCTTCACAATCTAGGAACTTCCAGGAGTAGATGAGAAATCTGAGAAAGAGAGACCAAGAAGAGGGGAGGGGAGGGGGGAGAGAGAGAAGAGAGAAAGGAGGGAGGGTTAAATCTTATAGTAGGAATGAAGAAATTTCAAAAAATGTCAAGGAACTACCTATCAGTCATAGAATTTCTATGGTCCTTCTGAAAAGAAAAAAACAACAACAACAGTTAAGCAGTACCTAGGTGACTCAGTCAGTGAAGCCTCCGACTTTGGCTCAGGTCATCATCTCATGGTTTGTGAGTTCAAGCCCTGACTTGGGCTCTGTGCTGACAGCTCAGAGCCTGGAACCTCTTTCAGATTCTGTGTCTCTCTCTCTCCCTGCCTGACACTCTGACACTCTGTTTCTATCTCAAAAGTAAATAAACATTAAAAATTTTTAAACAAAGGGGAAAGAAAAAGTCAAGAGAAAAATATCTGATTACTATAGATGATATTTTGCTTTCCTTATTAATACTACAAATGTAATTTCAGGAAACTATCAACAACCATTAAATAAAATTATTGTAATGAGAGATCTCGTTAAAAACTTGTATTCCTATATTAGTTTGCCTTCTTTCCTATTTAGGTTGTTGATTCTTTTAGAGTCCACTGAATTTATTAGATTATATAAAATATACACACAAAAATGATTAATAATATTTCCAAGTGTGATCGAACACATTAGTGAAAACAGAAATTCATAAATTTGAACAAGAAATACAGTTAGAAGTTGTACATCTGCAGGGAAGATGGTTAGTAGGGTCTAAAATAGACATTTTTTAGTGTTTATTTTACTTATTTTGACAGAAAAGAGAGAGAGAGAGAGCAGGGAAGGGGCAGAGAGAGAAAGAGAGAGAGGAAGAGAGAGAATCCAAGCAGGCATCAGTGCAGAGCCGAAATCAAGAGTTAGATGCTTAGCTGACTGAGCCACCCAGAAGCCCCTAAAACAGACACTTTTAAAAGCTTTCCTATATTCAGAATTCTGTGTAAACCTTACCTTAAGATGAAAAAAAAAACAGGAAAAAACTGAGCCATAAAGAGATTAATACTAAAAACAAATATTGTTTTTTAATTCTTAAAAAGTGACAAACTGTCTAGTTTGAATGATAGTCAAAAATATGACTACCTTGAGTTGGAAAGGTGGGGATATAAGTTGCTGCCCAACCTAGTATTTGTCTTCTTGGAAGTGAAGTAGAGCTAAACTGCTGCAAAAAATAAAATAAAATAAATTGTGAAATGGGTAAATGGAGTTTTAGGCCCTACCACTAGACTTCAGCTATGACTCATCATTTGGTACCAAAACAATCATGCATATGTTTAAATGTGGGTAGAAATAATTTTGCCATATATGATGTACCACCCTAAACTCTGTGATTTTTACTGTCTTAGAGTTACTGCGACATGATCATTCAGTCACATAAACATGTTTTCTTTTCACAAGCAAAAAAAAAAAACAAAACAAAAACAATGTAGAGAACATCATTGTCCATATATTTCAATTGCCAAACAAATGTCTTTTAACAAAAGAGATGATTAAAATGTTGGCACATTCATGTATTACACCTGAAATAGATATTGGTAGATTTTAGCTATGTCACTGTAAAGACATTTCGGGTTTCAATAAATGATTATAAAGTATAATTAGATTTTCTCATGTTTTTGCGTTTAACAAATTGTAGAAAAATAATGCAGAAATTTAAAACACAGGCATTTATGTTCACGCATTGTGCTCATAAAGGGAATCCCTTTGACTACATTTGAAATTTCAACTGTCCAGCCACCAAAATCTATTCCATATGCTAACAATAACATCTTCAAAATTTCATAGCGTGGAGTCATTTTCAAATTCTCCACAATGGAGTGTAATAATCAGCTAGACATTGCTAAATGCTATGAAAATAAACAAGATTTTTTATTTATATGGCATAAAATGATGTTGCAAAAATATTTTAATATGCTAGAAATATAGAAAACATATTAAAACTATGAATCCAAAATGTTACTTTGTGGTTGTTTGTGAAATATTGCCCTTTATTACACCATAACATCTATTACGTACTCTATCTTTTGAACTCTTTCACTAGCACGTAATTCAATATTCTTTCCCATCAACATCACTACTGTATCTGTCAGCTCAATACATCCAGAAGTTTTCAGGAAGTATTTTAGTTATTATTTTATTTATTTATTATTTTATTTTTTAAAACACTTTTAAAAATATTTTTAAATTTCATTTTTGAGATGGGGTAGGGGCAAAGAGAGAGGGAGACATAGAATCTGAAACAGACTCTAGGCTCTAAGCTATCAGCACAGAGCGTGACACAGGGCTCAAACTCAGGAACTGAGCTCAAGACCATGACCTGAGCCAAAGTCAGATGCTTAACCGAATGAGCCACTCAGGTGGCTCTCCTTAAATACTTTTTTTTTTTTAAGTTTATTTTGGGAGAAAAAGAGAGAACAGCAGGGGAGGGGCAGAGAAAGAGGAAGAGAGGGAATCACAAGCAGGCTCTGAGCTGACAGCAGATCTCACCACCTGAGCGATCATGACCTGAGTTGAAAACAGAGTCAGACGCTTAACTGACTGAGACACCCAGGCTCCCCAGTCAGGGAATATTTTAGATCACAGCTGCAGAAACAAAAGTGCTTCACACTTAAGTATATTTCAACTTACTATAGTATAGCACTGTTTTACTTTATAACATGTTTATAGCATACACTAGCATTACAATAAGTTAATCAGATAGATGGTACAGGAATCTCCAGTCTTGTTTTATAGAGGAGGAAATTTAAAACCAAACGTATAACTGACTTCTTCAAGGTCATACAACAAAACAGTGCAAGGATCAAATCAGGTCTCCTGACGTGACTGGGTTCTTTCTACCACACTACAGAACCAAATATACCTCATTCTATACTAAGGTTAATGTTTCAGAAAAGTCCTTAGCACTTTCTTAAAATTGGTTGAGTAAACAAAGTATATCAGTGATAGCAATTTTAAAAAAGAGAAAGGGTTGTTGTAATCTTAAAACAAATTTTAAAAAAGAGAAAGGGTTGTTGTCATCTTAAATTCTAGCTTGCCAGATTTCTATGTAAATTTCAACATTTAATGACTACCTGCAGACATGGAATATACATTAGTACAGCGTCATTGTGTACCATCACTTTTGTGTACAGAATAATAAAGAAGCAGTACGACTCAGCAGGTTAAGCAATGAGCTAGAAACTTCAGGCTCTGTGAATCCTAATCTCCAGTACCTTGGTGACTCTTGATAGCTAAAACATACAAATTTAACTGGTTAAATACCATCTGTAGTTAAATTGAGTCCATTTAGCTCAGGAAAAAGGCTATAGTTTGGGTAATTTTTTTTTTTTTATGTTCTTCCTCCCTCTTGTATTCTCTAGACAACAACTAACCTACTGACGACCTAAGAATCCCCTGTTGCGAGATGATTAGAGTTAAAATTTCCCAACAGGAATGCTGATATAAAAATGGGTTGTGTGTGAGAAAGCTGTATCTATCTCCAGGAGGTGGCCCATAGTACCAGTGCTCTGGTGATCTGATTGATTCCTATTATAAATAATTTTGGAAAACAAATGCTTTCTCTACATGCAGTGTTTTAAAACCACTCCTGTAAGCAAAGTTAGGATAATTTGCTCTTTGCATTCTTACTTCTTCCTAAAGCACTACAGCTGCTTCAAAGTAAGCAACCACCCTTTGCTCTCTTCCAAGTAAAAAAGGCAAACAAAAACGAAGAAACAGAACCCCACTCTTTCCAATCTCTAATTAACATAACTCATAAAAATATCAGATAACTTAGGTAAGAAACAGATAGAATGATGCACTGGGAAAGAAAATGGAGGCAGTATTCCAAAACCTCACATTTGGGGAAGGAACTGAGGGAAGCAGAGATTGGAGCTAAAATTAAGAACTAGATTTAAGACATGCCTACTTCAGGAGTGGGGCAGAAGTAGGAGAGATTAAGGCTAAAATGAGTAAATGAAAAAGCAGTGAGTTGAAAGACTAATGAGAATCCCCATCCTTCCCCGCCTCTAATTCTAAATCAAAACAAAGAAGACTGGGGTTAAAACTCAATGACAATTCACACTAAGGATGATGTATGTCATTTTATGATATTTATCTCCCTTCAAAGCCTGCTTAATTTTTTAATGAGACTGTACAAATTTAAATAAATAATAGTTTTATTTTTAATTGGTGAAAAACAAATGTAATTTTTTATTTTCATATTTTATCTGTGTATCCTGCATTTATCACTAAGTCTAACATTCTTCCGAGATGGTGAGCAGGCTGTGTGCATGATCAAACAAGTATTCAGTAAGGGTTGGTCAGAATGCTTCTATTAAAGAAAAAACACATAGATTTAGTCATTATTATTTCTACTTCTTTCCTTCCTTCTTTCTTTTAGTGATTCAAGAGTGTATAAGTGTCAGTGTCTTGGATTTAAATATAAGATGCTGATGGTTCCTTCATTTTCCCCTGTAGCTAGTAGTTTTATCCAAGAAATTGAGGTTTATCCAAGAAACCAAAATCCATGCTTAGGCTTTGTGTCTCTCTACTGACATTTATGAATATTGTCTCTGATAGCTTCTTAGTATTGAAAAAAATTAAAGGAATTCTCCCAACCCACGATGGGGAAAGAAATATTAGTGTCTTTCTGGACCACAGGCAGAAGAGCCAAACTTTGAGATGCCTTATTTTACAATGATAACTTGACATGCAATTTCCTAAGTAAGATCTATGGCCTCATCCATGATGATGCTATATACTGACGTGGTTTGCTAAACTTTTTATATACCCAATTTTGCATAGTTTTGACATAAGAAATGATAGCCTTAAATCCATATTATCAGGATCAGCTCTCAGACCTCCCATATATGTGGGGCATGTGTCCATCCCTCCATAATTCTCTCTGTGTACTCTGAGCATTCTAAAATTATAGAACTGATTAATAGTCCATAGGCGCCATTTTACACCAAACCCTCACTTAATATTTTATTGATAGCCAACATGATTTTTAAATTTTACAGAGAAGTTACCTCATATAAGCCTCTGAATTACGGAAATAACATCCCAATTTTATTATATCCAGTGATTCAGACATGTGAAAATATTTTCATAGACCTTCTGAACTAGAAGTGCAAGAATCATAAACTTTGTAGGTACTAAATTTGAGGAGAGAAAAAACTCTGAGGATCAATGATCAGTTTCCACATATTTTTCTAACACATTTAATATAGTACTAAAGAGTGAATATTCACAAGTTCTCCAAACATAGTCCTTAGTCATCTAATGTTTAGTGCAGGGGGAAGGAGGGACAGATATATAAAGCTTAAATAATAATGAACATCACTGTAAACTTTTTAAAATGCCACAAAATGAAAAATGAGATTCCTAATAAAAATATAATAATCATGAGGCCAATTTTAGGTTGCAATTTCTCTGGGTAATGATAGTTAAGTTGAGAGTTTCAAGTTGAGGAGGAATTAGTACAGGGTGATTATGGATTAGAGGGAGGATACAGGGTTGAGAAGGATTCTTTCCTGTTAGAGAGAAAGGTTTATGCAAATGCCCTAATAGGTCATAGCATCTGGTGCATTAGGAAAACTAAAAGTAGATTGCTTCAGCTTTGAACAACTGGGGGAATCATTTGAAAAAAAAAATCACATTGAGAAGCAGAAGCCAAATTACACAGTCCAGAAGGCCATTTTAAAGAATCACATTTTAAAATTTCTAATTACTAGGAGAAATCTTTGGTATTAAGAGGACACTAATAGTATTCAATAAAGCTGCCTTACAGAAATAGAAGTAAAGGAGCTACATTTTTTTTCTCTCCAGCCAATGTCAAATAACATTTCTCTTTATGAGTATGCTACAAGAAAACATAACAATTGCAACCAGTTTTTTTTTTAATCATGGAAATGTATTACCTTTTTCAGAAAACAATAAACACCATAGTGTTGTGCCAGGAACACTACACATGGCAGCCAAAGGTAAGATCAGTTGTTCTCAACTGTGGGCAATTCTGCCCCTCAGAGAACATTTGGCAGTGTCTGGAGACAGCTTTGATTTTCAAACTTTGGGAGAAGGGGTTGTTACTCACTATAGGATAGAAGCCAAAGATGTTGCTAAACATCATACAATGCGTAGTTCCCCACAACAAAGAATTTTAACTCCAAAATGCCAGTAGTACCGAGGTTGAGAAACTGCTGTTGATCAGTAGGACTGTCACTGGATTATTGGTACCTTCCCATACACTCCCTCTTCTGTAAACTTTTCATGGTTTTTTATGACCATGGGTGGATCCAAGATTGAGGACATCTTGGATCCTTCCACGGTGAGGTAGACATAGACATATAATGTAAAGCAATTTTAGGTGAATCAGCTATATTGTTGCTGCCAAAATTAAACTCTGATAATTAAAATGATTAAAGGTAAATCCTAGCATATAATATAAGCAATACTCATGTTTGCAGGAAGTAAGAATGAAATAAGCTGGAGTTTAGGGAGCAAGAGAATTCTTATGTTGGTTGCACCAAATTAGGTGGTGATTGGCTGCCCTTATCTGATGAATGTGATATACTGAAGAGACTGGATTAGATTTATCATTCAATGAAAAGGGTTCAGAACTCTGTATGTGTACATACATGAATATGTGCAGGGTTTAAAGATTTTCAATAAAGCACACTTTGGGAACTGTTAACTACTATATGGTCTTTAATCGAAAATACATTTTGTAACCTAGTAGATTAAAAGTGTTTTCATTTTATAAATGACATTTTGAAACGTTATATAATCTATCGTGTGTCCAGGTCATAGTAACTTGAAATGCAAATTCCAATGTAAGACGTATGGCAGTAGGAAAGGAAACAAGGCCTATAATAAAGTGATCACGAGATTTTCTGTAGTGTATGGAAATGACGTTTCAAGTCTACAAGGGGATAAGAACTTGTCAAAGAAACTGTGCTTCCAGGTTTCTCTTAGTCACAGTCAAAACTAGTTTATAAAGACTTTAATTAAACCAAGTAATGAGAAAATATACTTAAACCACCAATCTCAGAGCCAAAGTTATATAGGAAACATGTTAAAAGAAGCAGTCTCACCAGTATGACAAATTCAGGCTGCTTAATGGTTGAAAAGATTTTCATATAGGCTAGAAATTGTTTTGAATAATAATTATTTCTTCATCACTGAACTTAAGGAAGGATGCTATTTTTTAAAATTGTTTCTTCACCATGAAAAAGAAACAAATAGGGGCACCCAGGTGGCTCAGTCGGTTAAGCATCAGACTTTGGCTCAGATAATGATCTCATGGTTTGTGGGTTCGAGCCCCACATCGGGCTCTGTGCTGACAGCTAGCTCAGAGCCTGGAGCGTGTTTCAGATTCTGTGTCTCCCTCTCTCTCTGACCCTCCTCTGCTCACTCTGTCTCTCTTTCTCTCTCTCTCTCAGAAATAAAACATTAAAAAAATTTTTTTTAAAGAAAAAGAAACATATACACAAACGTTGGCTTGAAAACTTAGGAGCTTCCCAGGTGAAATCTGAAATGACCCCCATATAGGGAAGGCAAGGAGAGACTGATGAAAAGAGGCACACCACTCCAGATTGGTAGGTGGCAAGTTCAATAAGCAAAGGAACTTAAACACTAGACTTGTCTTGGGTGGCCAAGGAACGGGTAGATCTCCGCAACTGCCTGCCAGAATCTTAAAAGTTTATATAAAGGCCTTCACTGGGTCCAGTTATACTGACCAGATTATTTCAACAACACATTACTCTCTTAAGGTTGTGACCTTGAAAACGGCTTCCACTGTGGAAAAGGTGAGTGGAAGGCACATTCCAAGGACATGGGTGGGGATGAAGAGCCGTGGATTGCCCGGATCCAGCTCTCAGATCAACCAGTGGTCACATCCTTTCATGACCTCCTCCAACAACAAAGAGTTGCTTTTTTTTATACTGAGGGTTGACATTAAACTGAAATAATTAATGGAAACTGAAAATGTAATAACCAACTTGAAAAATAATTCAATAGAGGTTTTCTTCCCAAATAACTTTAGAACTAAAATAGTGATTATGATTAAGTATTTGTTACCATTTAAACTTCTGACAAAATGTGATTTACGTCCAAATTAGTTACTGTACATTTTTAAAGGTATATTAAAAAAAATTAAACACTAAAAATAAAAACTCAATGTTACATATATGTTTACTTAGAAATAATCAGCATCTGGGGCGCCTGGGTGGCTTAGTCGGTTAAGCGTCCGACTTTCGCTTGGGTCATGATCTCGTGGTTTGTGGGTTCGAGCCCCGTGTAGGGCTCTGTGCTGACTGCCAGCTCAGAGCCTGGAGCCTGTTTCAGAGTCTGTGACTCCCTCTCTCTCTTACCCTCCCCTGCCCACGCTGTCTCTCTCTCTCTCCTAGAAATAAATAAAAAAACATTAAAAAAAAAAAGAAATAATCAGCATCTCTAAATGACCAAACTATGGCATCTCTAAAAATTTTTTCATAAGTATATAATGTGAGAGCAAAACAAAAACTTAAAATAGAAACTTTACTAACATGAAACAATTAATTATTTATAGATCTTAGTATCTTTGAATTTTCCTTCTTCCACAGTATCTTTTTTCCCCCATAATATCTTTATAAAATATTTGTCTCAGCACTTTTCTAGCATCTATTGGTTAAATGTTCAATTACTGTCATGTGATAATACCCTGACTTCTTTCATGTCTGTTTCATTAGGTTGATTGTTTCTAAGAGGGATGGGGCCCACTACTGATTATAGTTAGTGATTAGTACAAATTGTTGGACTACATGCCTTATTCTAACAGATACTTCATTTTGCCATTCTGGATCTACTCATCTCCTGTTTGTTTCCGGCAGTTTATGAACTGCCTCTATAGGCGCCTTTTTTTCCCGACTTATGTTTGGGTTTGGACAACAGGAGACGAGAGCAGGTGACTGAAGGGCAAGAAGAAAGTGAGGTGAAGGTATTTACTCCCCTGGCTCCCTCCTGCCAAAGAAACCTTCTCCTATGTAGTTGCTCCCCTCATATGGCTATTGTTTCAGGGATATATGAACCATTTTATTTCCACCAGTTTTTGTATTACCCATGATGGGTTGGTGCATTTGCCTTATATTTTTCTAAGGAAGCAGAATCTGGAGATCTGTGAAAAATTCTCATTCTTAACCAATCTAGAATTACAGTAAAAGCCCTCTAGTAAGCATGTATTATGTTTTCTCAATGCCTACTGAGGTAGAAGTTTTAGCAACATACATTCAACCGACATTGAGTGTCAGTTTTAGTTAAAGACTAATATTAAATTAAATTTCATTATCCCAGCACTTCTACATGAAAAAGAGAAATTTCAGGCTTTGATTGTAGTATGCTCTGATAGCTCTCAAGCTCCTCCATTATTTTTTGGTGAGAAAAAGACAAATTATAATGGGCCCAATTTACACTAAGCTCAAGAACTTATATCATAAGTCCTTATGCGGATGCGTGTCCTTATGCAGATGATACTTTGTCCTAATTAAGTGAAACCTAGACTTGTTTCCTCTAATTTTCACATAAATCGTTTTTCATCTTTTTTTTTTTTATAGTAGGCTTCACACCCAGTATGGAGCCCAACGTGGGGCTTGAATTCATGACCCTGAGATCAAGAACTGAGCTGAGATCAAGAGTTGGATGCTCAATCAACTGAGCCAGCCAGGTACCCCTAACTTTGCACATAAGTCTAATAATTTCCCATCATAAAAAGGTTCAATAATTTTAGATAATAACAATACATCAAATATATACACATTTCATATCGTAAGTGAACTGAGCACAACTAATCTCTGATTTTAACAGAAGAATGAGTTTTTGAATAATATATATATATATATTTTAGTACTCATACCAATATAGGAAGCAGTCAGCACTAGGGAAGTTTGATTAATGCTTTTCTATTCTTTATTATGCTGTTGTAAAACAAAGTTTGGAATTGACTGGACTATAATGTTAACTCTTTGCTCTCCAGATGGCAGCTAGGTAACATTAGGTCAATTTATGCACCTTTTCCCACCCTTAATTTTCTCATCAATAAAATGAAAAAACATGATTATCTCACAAATACGTTATAAGGAATATTTGAAATAAGGTATGTAAAATGCTCAGAACAATTACTGGTACAAATAAATATTTCAAACAATGGTAATGATCATTATTGTTATTTTTGGTTTCCTTCTGGGTTTCTACACCAGGCCAGAGATCAGCAGATTTTTTTTTTTCCTCCAGATACGACACTTTGTTCACAGCTACAAGGGTAGCTCTCCTTACGCTTTCACTCTCCCTGGATTTTGTCAATTTAGGACAAAACTAAAACCAATGATGTATAAGAAAGCATTCTGCAGAAACCTCTTTCTAAGTTTCTTAGGGTCAGAGGTCCTATGAACTTAAACTTTTTTAAATATTCTTTTTTTATTTAAATTCAAGTTAGTTAACATATAGTGTAGTGCTGGTTTCAGGAGTAAAACTCAGTGATTCATCATTACATATAATACCCAGTGCTCATCACAACAAATGCCTCCTTAAAACCCACCACCCATTTAGCCCATCCCCCAATCCACCTCCACTCCAGCCATCCTCAGTCGGGTCTCTGTATTTAAGGGTCTCTTATCCTTTGCCTCTTTCTCCTTTTTTTATCTTATTTTTCCTTCTTTTCCCCATGTTCACCTGTGTTGTTCCTTAAATTCCACATATGAGTGAAATCATATATTTGTCTTTCTCTGACTTATTCGCTTAGCATGATACACTCTTAATTCCATCCACATTGTTGGAAATGCAAAGATTTCATTCTCTTTGGTCGCTGAGTAATATTCCATTGTGTATATAAACCGTATCTTCTTTATCCATTCATCAATCGATGGACATTTGGGCTCTTTCCGTACTTTGGCTATTGCTGATAATGCTGCTATAAACACTGGGGTACATGAGCCCTTTTGAATTAGCATTGTTGCAGCCTTTGAATAAATACCTAGTAGGACAACTTCTAGGTCATAGGATAATTCTATTTTTAATTTTTTGAGGAACCTCCATCCTGTTTCCCAGAGTGGCTGCACTCTGGAGGAAACCTATACTATGTAAAGGTAAAACAACTTTGCAAAAACCCTACTATTAAATACCACAAAAAATAAAAGAGAAAATATTGCACGTGAAAAAATGACAAAATGGTATTATAAAGAAACAGAAAACCAAACAAAACAAAAATTAAAATCTCCTTAAAATAGAAATTGTTGGAGCACCTGGCTGGCTCAGTGAGTTAAGCATCAGACTCTTAATTTTTTTTTTTAATTTTTAAAATGTTTTATTTATTTTTTAGACAAAGATAGAGACAGCATGAGCAGGGGCTTGTCAGAGAGAGAGGGAGACACAGAATCTGAAACAGGCTCCAGGCTCTGAGCTGTCACACAGAACCTGACTCGGGGCTCAAACCCACGAACTGTGAGATCATGACCTGAGCCAAAGATGGACGCTTAACCAACTGAGCCACCGAAGCACCCCCAGACTCTTATTTTGATTCAGGTCATGATCTCATGACCTGACATGTCATGACATGTCATGACAGTTTGTCAGTTCGAGTCCCACATTGGGCTCTTTCTGACAGCATGGAACATGCTTGTCATTCTCTCTCTTCCTTTCTCTCTACATCTCTCTCTCTCTCTCTCTCATACAAAATAAATAAGCCTTAATAAAATAAAATATAAATTGTTATAGCAGAAATAAAAATCTCAATATATTTGGTTAGTAACATTGAGAATCATCCAGAATGAAGAACAAAATAGAGAAGAAACATGGAAAATAGAGAAGACAGAGAAAACGTAGAGGACCAGTTTAGAGGAATGTAATGGGTAAGTAATTGGAGTAACTGTAAGAAAGAGAATGCAGAAAATATGACATAATCAAGCAATTACTCCCAGCACTGAATCACATTAATTTCTAGATTAAAATGGCCCAGGAGCCCAGAAAAAAATGAATGAATAGGGACTACACGGAAACATAACATTGTGAAATTTTAGAACATTAGGAGCAAAATAAAAATTTGTTGACTTTCAGAGAGAGCAAGAGCAGAGAAATAGAAGGCATAGAGACAGACTTCATACAAAGGAACAAGAATAACAATGAAATCGAAAAAAAAAGGAGTCAGGGTTCCAAAATTCTGAGAGAAAATGATATCAAACTAAACTCTGTTTCCATAAAAACTAATAGTTACATGTGAAGCTAGAATAAAGACAGATACTTCCTGAGCATTCTTTCTTCAGAAGATACAAGAGGTCTTCCATCAAATCCAGGTAGTAAACCAAGAAAGAAGATTCAGGACACCCAGTAAGGGAATCCCCATCATGTTGCTAGAAGATCTGTGAACATCAGCTTCTTTATTTTATTTCTTCCCATAAGGCTTCTGCCCAGACTCTACACTTGAGTTTGCAGTTTGTATCTGTCTCCTATTTTTGCTTTTGAATGGATGTAAAAAGAAGAAAAAAAAAATACAACTATGCAGGCATATTTATATCATTAAATTCATTAATGGCTTTCTTTATTTGATAAATGCACTGTCCTAACATTACTGCAATTAATCCAAATGTGCATGGCTTCTATTAGCATTTATAATTTGATTGGCTCATTTCATCAATGTTAGCAAATAATATTAGCTCATGATTTTCTTTCTCGAATTATTTTTTGTCAGGTATTGTCACAAATATCAATGTAATGCTGCCTCAATAAATTGGCTTAAATATCGTTCTGTCATGTTTCTATTTTTTGAAAAATCTATTACACCCTCTCATAAAATTTCTGACTCTAAGAGGTGTGTATGTATATTAATTTTGGTGGTAGAAAGTATTTTTTAGTTGCTGATGCATTTTTTAATGATATAAAGGTACACGAGGTTTCTGTTTTATCTAGAACCAATTTTGATAAAATATATTCTCCTAGGAATTTGTGCATTTTACCTAAAGTTTCAAACTTATTTATACAGTATGCTCTGTTGTATAAGATTTTATACACTTTCCATTCTTAATATTGTTTGTTTATTTGCTAGAGATCTGTAGTATTAGTAGTATTATATATAGATTTATAAATAATCCATGTGTATTAGGATTATCCAATACCATCTTTTGGATTTGTTGACCTATAATATTACATATATGTATGTATGTATATATGTATATAGATGGAATTTTGTTTTTTCTTATAAAACTTGGTGTGTTTTCCATTATAAATATTTGTGGATACAAATATTCTTCTTAAATATTTCATCAATCTTCTAGGTTTTAGGGTATTGTGTGTTTTTGGAATTTAATTGGAAAATATAAGGATATCATGAAGAATATTCAAATTCTCTTGACCCAGAATTATCAATTGTTAATATTTTATCTATATTTGTTGTATCATTTGTGCTTATTTTCCCTTCAAAACATTTGAGAGTAAGTTGCATATAATATGCCCTCTTACTCCTAATTATTCAGTATTGTATAGGTTGAGAATAAGGATATTCACTTACCTAAACATATTTTTCAAATAAGATTCCAACATTAATGAAATACTGTTACCTCATTTATAGTCTCTATTCTAAATTGGCCAATTATCAATAATGACCTTTATAATGGTTTTTCTTTTCCAAACTCAAGGTCAAATCAAAGAACTGGTATTGATTTTAGTGATCATATCACTTCAGTCCCTAATAAATTTGGCTAATAATTTTCTAAAGGAAAACTTTTTTTCACATATCAAGAGTTCATTTTACACTAAAGAAATGAACACTTTGCATGTGACAAGATAAAGAGAATTGGAAGAATCACTTTTTAAAAAATAATTTAATTAGTTCAAGAAATATATATAATTATCCAAGCTCAATGCATTCCAGTCAGAATTCAGAGAATTTTCTCTTTAAAGGAAAGCCCATGTCCAGATACTTAATGACTCCTATGTATACATTCAGAACTTTAAAAGTAATGAACATAAATGGTCTTTCTTCTTTTGCTAAATAACTTTCAAGACTAAAGTATCTTTTTTTCTTTTATCAAGGTATTAACTAAATTAATATATTAAATTATCTATTTCATGATGCTTTCCTTTGCATTAAGCTTTAAAGATTAAAACATTAAATATTTTCATAGAAGAGAATTTTAAAATATTAGAATCATGAAAACTAGACAATGAAAAACAAGGTTGTGAGCTATGCATTTTAAAAGGAAAATAAGCTCTAATTTATGGTGACATACTGCCTGGCTGGTAGACAACAATAATATGAAACCTTAAATACCAGACTCTGTGGTTCATAAGTGGACCTTGACCACCCAAGTGGAGGTTAGAGTTGAGAAACTATGTAATCAGGATAGTAAAAAATAACAATAAATGAAGCTGTCATTTATTGAGCACTATGAACTAGGCACTGTGTGAAGTCCTATTTATGCACTTTATCATTAAAATTTTTCCAGTGGCCATAGGAAATAGTTCCATTTTACTGAAGAATATATTGAGATCCATAAAAGTTGAACAAATTGAAAAGGTGATCTAATGGTCTACCATGATCCATAGGGATCCTGTCAGAGATCTGGTTAATATCCATATTGCCCAAGGGATGGCATTCTTCATAGTTCAAAACGGCCCCAAGCTCCAGGCATTAGTTTAGAAAAGGGGAGAAGGATATGAGCAAAAGAAGGCTTCTAGCTAATACATGGAGCTTCTATTAACATCATCTTTGGCTTGAATTAGTCATACAACCACCTTTAGATGCAAGAAAGCTATGAAGTCCAGTCTTCATTCTACCACATAGCTATATTTCCAACTAAAATTCTGAATGGAAGAAAGGGGAAACAGATATTAGGGATACACATTAGCCATACCAGATGATCTACAGGCTATTAGAAAATTAAAAAAACTAAAAATTAAAAATGAAACCTGAGGGGCGCCTGGGTGGCTTAGTCGTTTGAGCCTCCAACTTCGGCTCAGGTCACGATCTCACGGTTTGTGGGTTCGAGCCCCGTCAGGCTCTGTGCTGACAGCTAGTTCAGAGCCTGGAGCCTGTCTTCAGATTCTGTGTCTCCCTCTCTCTCTGTCTCTCCCCTGCTCACACTGTCTCTCTCTCTCTCTCTCTCTCTCTCTCTCAAAAGTAAATAAGACATTTAAAAAAAAAAGTGAAACCTAATCCTGATATACTAGAAGTCAATACTGGTATCATTCCCTTCAAAGTCTCTTTTTTAAGTCTAGTTGAAACAATGAAACTAAAATTGCTAAAGAAATCTGAGGCTATACCTAAAAGAGACAACTCAATGAACATAAACCAAAAGTTTCTTCATGAAGTAAAACACATAATTTAAGTAACGATAATCATACTGTTTAGTTCTGTCTGTCCTTTAATATAATCTGAAGTCTAAGCACTAAAATATAGAATGGTAAACTGTCTGAATTTTTATATGAATGCATACTCTTGTTATAATAAGACATGATTATTGGAAGTTTAATTCTGGGAAACAATATTGGGGGTTTTAAATACATCAGAATTCTCTTGCCAAAATAAAGTACATGAAATTCACCCTGATTTGGCACACTCCTAAGAATAACACAAGGCCGTTTCTATGCACATGATTAGCACAGCCTTTGGCACTATTATGATTAAGTGTTACACAATTCATGATGTCACACCACTCACCAGGAAAGAAGAAAAAAAAGATAAATTTTGTGTGCCTTTTGGGACACTATTAACAAAAAAGCAAAGGACATTTCAGTCCAAGCCTCTGCTGGAAAATGGAAAAGATAAATGACGAGAAAAAAAAAAGTAAAGAAATACAAGAACATTTTCCAAAGCTTATTACATGGATGAGGAGTATGCCGGGGGAAAAATAGTTGTAAAATCCTTGGAAAAACAAATAATACAAGTTGCCTCAGTATAGGAAATTTCTATGAAAACTTTGAATATGCTGACAAGAATTATCTTTCACTGGGAGTGTGTATTGATGAAGTGCTGTCCAAATGATCTGAGTTCAGAACATGCTTCCTCAGAATAATTAGTGAAATTAGTATTTAGTGGGTCATCTGTTCAAAAAACATTGATCTAGGGACTTCATATATCACTGCTAATCACCCATCTTATCTCTGTTAACCTAAATACTGAATCTCTTTTCTTCTCAAGTGAGAACTCCATCTTCCGCTCCTCAAAATGCCCTCCTCCACCAATGTCCTAAGATCCTCCCTTACATGTAGTCAGGACTCACCTTTGTTACACCCTGTTCTTCCCAGTCCCTTAATTATTTTTCCGTATTTTCCTGAATAACTTGTATTAGGACTATATGCAATTCCTAAACAGATTTCCTTCTTAAATGAAGGTGTATTCCATTAACGTTCAAACATGAATATAGGAAAATATAAGTGAAAGCCATCAAATTATATCAGGTAATTGAAGATGGAGCCAGACTTTAAGCTAAGTGGCAAGCCAGATGTCACCAGCAGGGAATACGTAAAATATGAATAGAACAGTTTGTAATTTTTCTTGGGATATCAAATGGAATAAGGGTATGTGAAAAGTGGATTATGTGGAGTGTGTGTTTGTGTGTGTACACCCATTGGCACGGTTCCTTATCTAGCTTCTCTACTATAAAGATTATGTTGTCTGATTTTAATCATCCCTTGAATTTATGCCATGAAAAAAAATCAGTTACAAATTTGTACTTAAAAAATGGTGAATTAATTCTATTGCTAATATGTGGGCTATGTTTAATATGAATTGAAAAAGGCTATAAAAGGTATTTATGAAATGAAGCTTTTCATCAAATACCTTAAATTATTGACTTTTATATATACTGATTTATCAAGCAGTATTTGAACAACTAACATGGACTCAACACTATGTTGGATGTTATGGAAAGAAGATGAGTAAGCCATAACTGCTGCCCACAACAACTCCTTAATCTAGTATGTGAGGGGTAGGGGACATAGTCAAGTATAAAGCTAAATGTAATAAAATGTGAAAAGGTTGATATGCTGACATAAAGGTGACATGAACAAAGTGTTACTGGACTACTGTGTCAGTAGGAAGGAGAAGTGATTTTGCTGAGCTAGGGTAGAAGATCTGGAAGATTCCACAGAGATGGCAACATTTAAGCTATGACTTGCAGAAAAAGTAAAGACTTACTCTCTGAGGAAGAGATGACAGGTAGCGGTATGAATAATGATGCAGGGGATAAAAGTGAATGAAACAGTTGAGAAGGGCAAGTAGAACAGTCATCTTGCAAAATGCCCAAACCCAACAGCTCCTCTGCATTTCCTTTTATACAAATGTATTTGTAAAGTGAATAAGTGAGATACAGATGGGAGGTGACAGAGACATGGAGGAATGGCACAGGAGTGTGTCTGATAGGTAAGTGTCTGAATGTGAAGGAATCCACTTGCATAATTATACAACTTTAAAGTCAATGACTCTTGTAAATGAAAAAAAAAAAGATGATCAATGAAAGAAAAAGTTGATTAGTTAGACTTCATTAAACTTAAAATTAAAAACATATATGTGAAAAATGCTGATACGAGAATGAGAAAACAAGCCTCAGACTGAGAGGGAAAAAAAATCTGTAAAATATGTAAGTGATAAAAACACAGGTCTAAAATACACACACCAATAAGTATGTGAGGTGATGGCTATGTTAATTAGCTTCACTGTGGTAAACATTTCTCAATGTAGACTGACATCAAAACATCACATTATATACCTTAAATATAGGCAATTTTGATTTGTCAACTATACCTTAGTAAATCTGAGAAAAAAATTAAATAAAAAGTACACAAAAAACACTTAAAACTCAAGAATCAGCTCAATTTAAAAGAGTTTAAAAGATCCGAGCACATACCTCACTGGGAAGGTACACATACAGATGGCAAATAAACATAAAAAAAAAACAAACACTCAACATAATTTGTCATGACAGAAATACAAATTAAAATAACAAAGTAGTACCTCTATACAGTTGTAGGTGGCTAATTACAAAACAAACTGAAAATACCAATGGCTGGTGAGAAGGCAGAGCAACAGAACTCCCTTTCAGTCATTACTGATAAGAATGCAAGTGTTTGGTCACTTAAGAAGATGGCTTGGCAGTTTCTTATAAAGCTAAACAGGTCTGGAGAACACCAAGACTTTGGGAAATAGATGAAGTGAAATTAGCAACAAGTACTGAAAAGAAACCAGTATGTTCACAGTTGACCTTGCTGCTCCTCTCCAACTTTGAGATTAGACCTTGGCCTCCACCTAACTAATAAGCAAGTAAGAATTCCTTATACAGTATTAGGTGGATTACAGATTCTTGGAAAGGCTAGAGAATTACTATACACTGAGCTTCCAGAAACAACTTTGATGGAGGTGCAGGGGACCCTGAGGCCCACTATACCTGTGTTGCAGTCAGAAAATGACCACAGGTAACCCACAGGTTAACCACCTCTGCCACTCCCCAGCGCCAGTAAAATAAAGGCCTCATTGCTGGCTTCTGCTGTAGTATAATTATGTTGTAAACCAGTGACTCTGGCTGTATCTGAGTGGGAGGACGTAAATTGCATAATCACGTATCTGCTCCCTAATAGAAAAGGAAGCTAGGAACTAAAGAGCTTAGTTTGCCTATTTCTTTCTGACTTTGTTTGTCTGAAGATCCAAAGTGCCTTCTGAGAAACTATCAAATTGTAACCAGGATCTCCAAAAAATGTTGAGTGACCAAAGTAGCCACTGTCTTTGCTCACCTGTAATATGTGAGAATGAGAGAAGATACAAATCTATACTTTGGTGTTCTCTTATGTAAACAAAAGCACAGAAATCGTATTGGCTGAATAGTCTAAAATTCTTTTAGCAAGCTAATACAGCATAAACCAATTCTACAGCTGAAAACTAATCTGATATACTTTGATACAAGGTATCAAAGGTAATGCTGTTCTTTTTTTTTTTTTAATATTTATTCATTTTTGACAGAATCTGAGGGGGCAGGGACAGAGAGGGAGGCACAAAATATGAAGCAGGCTCCAGGCTCTGAGCTGTCAGCACAGAGCCTGAAGAGTGGCTCAAACTCACAAACCTTGAGATCAATGCCTGAGCTGAAGTCAGCTGCGTAACCGAATGAGCCACCCAGGGGTCCCAACATAATGCTGTTCTAAGTTTTAAACAGGTCAGTATATAACTCAATCACTAGTATAGTTGTAGTTTTAGATAACTATATTCAATCTTCAAATTTTTTTGAATTAAGATAGTTGAGTAAATTTTTTAAAATGACCAATGTTAAGAGAAAGGTGCTCTGATATAATTGCTGTTAGTTATAAATTTAAGGGGAATGCATTTAGAAAAACAATTGGGTTTATTTCTGATGCTTGCTTCTTTATTGGTTCAATTCACTTAATATAAGATCTAGCACTGTTGAAATCAGTGTTTCTATTTATATCTCAAAGAAGATGTGGAATATTTAAAAAATTTAATAGGCTTTTCTTTTGGGATCAGATATATCCCCTCAAACCATATAGCCAGAATTTTTAGGTTTGTAAAATATACATATGAAGAACATGTAATGCAGATAATAGATAAAACTTATGCAATATCACGATACTCAAATGGAGTTACATCATAAAAATTTTCCAGAAAATGTCAACTCTCACAAATTCCATTTTACTGTTACAAATAAAACTACACTTTGGGGGGCTGAACCCACAGGCAGTGTGTTTTTGGGGGGTCCCAAACCCCATAAACTTGAGATAAATCAGATCATTCGCTTTCTATGACCGTTTGGAAATTCTTATTCTTGGTGTGGTTAGATCAGGTCAGACAGTCATATTTCTTCTCAATTAGATGATTGCCATATGAATAATAATTTAGGAGACTCTATATAAACCCTTTTTAACAACAGGATTCTTATACACAAGTACTTGATGGTCAGTGACCTTAGATTTTGAGCAGCTAATCTGTGAGCCAAACACAACTCTTTTAATACAAACAATACAACAGTAACAACAAAAACAGAATCAGTAGTTATATTTCAATACCCAGCTCACCACGCTGATGCTATCCATTTTAACTCAGAATGTTCAGAAATGCTGGAGAGAGCAGTCACACCTTCTAAAATAGGAAATAATAATTGTTTGCTTTTGACTGAGAACACTATGTCAAGTGTTCTATGTCAGTACACTTTGTCAAGTGTACTGTTCTTCAGTAGAGAAATTCGCTCAAGGCAGTCTGTTAGACTACTCTAACAATTAAGCTAATAAAATCAGAAGTAACTAAAGTACTTTTTGTTCTTCTGATTCACTGAAATAACAAAATGAAGAGGACTTCCAGGAAAGCTGTGAGTTTTTCCAATAAAACTCTAATTTGAAGCTCTTATCCATAAGGTTAAGGCCAAAACTGCATGTAACTGTTCCTTAAGCTTTTCTAAAGTACTTTAAAAGATACTTTTGTTTATTTAAAAAAAGTAGCCACACATGATGACAGATTTAAACAAATGTATATTTTTTTCAGTACTTAACCCTGGTATACAATAGATAAAAACACTGTTAAAATGAAATTCTCAGAAAAATAAAGGAAATTTTTAAGAAAAACTTGAGATTCAGAGTAAGCAAAAACAACTCCTGGAATTTAATAAATGTTATTTTTTAAGATGTCAGTAACTTATAATTTATTTTAAATGTCAGAATCTCACTCTGCCCATTATTTTATATTTTTATTAAAAAAATTTCCTTTCAGGGTATGGTCATAAATTAGAGATAGGAAATTTTTACAATACTGAAATCACATGTTATACCAAGTCTGAACCAATTGCTTTTTCCATTTCCAATTTTTATCCAAGTCATAAATGCACATGGTTAAAATAACATTTTACAGACAGCTTTATAATATGTCTTACACCTCACAAACACAAGGCTTGTTTCCCTCTGGTAACTATTTTTAATCGTCTCTGCTTTGAGTTTCTTTCGGTAGTTAGCTCCTTAACTTTAATAACCAACATAAATTTTTATTTGTTACGATGTCATTTTAAGTCTTTTTAAAGAAAAGGATTTAACTCACACAATACCTTCTCCCTTCCCAAAGCTGGTATTTTAAATTCCAGTTCTCTCTCAACTCTACCTAATCATTTGTTTGGTTTACCAATATGTTCATTACAGAAACAATGTGCTTCATTCCTTGAACAAAGTTCACTTATTCTGTTCCATCCGTCATATTTTTAGCTACACCTTAATTTCTAATTGCCTTAATTGAAAGATAATATTTATATTCTCTTCTCTCATGATATGTTAAGCACTCTATATTTTGTCTGAGGTTACTTCAGAAGTTGAAAGCAAATAGGAGGTGGCTGTGTGGCTCAGTGGGTTAAGCATCTGATTCTTGGTTTCAGCCCAGGATACGATTTCACAGCTTTGTGGGTTTGAGCCCTGCTTCAGACTTCTGATAGTGCAGAGCCTGCTTGGGATTCTCTTTCTCTCCCTCTCTCTTTGCCCTCACCCCAGTTGTACTGTCTCTCTCTCTCTCAAGATAAGTAAACTTTTAAAAAATTTTACAAAGTTGAAAGCAAATAAACAGCACTATTGGCGGAGTATTTACTCCCCGCTGCTTGCATTTGGAAAGACCTTCCCTAAAACATTGATCTCTCTCCTTCCGCTAACTTCTCACCATATGAAGAACAACTTAATGGCCAGGCAAGTCTGGAAGGGAAACAATATGCTAAGCATAGTTCCTCCTATCTTAGTCTGTTAGGGCTGCTAGAACAAAAATGCCACAGACTAGATGACTTAAATGGCAAACATTTATTTCTCAGTTCTGGAGGCTGAGAAGTCCCAGATCAAGGCACTGACGTTTGGTATCTGGTGAGAGAACCTTCCTGATTCATTGCTGGCAGTCCTCCCACTACTGCTTACAGAAACAGAATGCTCTCTACGGTCTCTTTTATAAAGACACAAATCCCTGGCATGAAGATCCCACCCTCAAGACCTAATCATCTCCCAAAGGCCTCACCTCAAAATGTCATCTCAAGTGAGGATTTACACACACACACACACACACACACACACACACACACACGAGTCTTAAGATAGCTCTATAAATGTAATAACTGTGGGGTGATACTTCAGAGAGAGAAATTGTCATATTCATTAAGCACAGTCAGGGCCTTGAACATAGAAGATGTTGAGATCAGTGCTTGTCAGGAATCAAGAGAGAGAGGAGAGGTTAATGACAAAGGAGACATTTAGAGAAACTTCCAGGGTGAAGGAACAGTCCATACCATAACTGTGGAGGTAGACTTTTGATTCAATCCATTGCCAAACCCATAAACCAATGGAATAGGAGAATATATCTGTAAGCCTTGTATCTGATAAATGGATAGTCTCCAAAATATATAAGGAATTTCCATAATTCAATAGCAAAACAAAAGAGAAAAAATAACTGTATTAAAAAATGGGCTAAGGGCTTGAAGAGACATTTCTCCCAAGAAGATACACAAATGGCCAACAGGTATATGAATAGATGCTGAATATCATTAATCATCAGGGAAACGCAAATCAAAACCACGAGATGATTGTCCCTTCACACCTGGTAGAATGGCCATTATCAAACAATAATAAAAAAAAACTAACAAAGGATAACAAGTGATGGCAGGTTTGTGGAGAAACTGAAACCTTTGTACACTGATGGTGGGAATGCAAAATCATGCAGCCAAAATGCAAAACAGTGCAGAGGTCCCTCAAAAGCTTTTAAAAATAATTACTATGTGATATACTATATATGCTATTTTTATATATACTATTTTTATATCTACATATTATTTTTATATCTGTGTCTATAAATATGTATCTATGTATAAAAATATGAAGGTTCCTCCAAAAATATTTTAAAATGACTATATATTATATACATGCTATTTTATATATAAACTACGTATATATACTATTATATATAATACTTTTACATCTATATACTATTTTTACCTATACTGTTTATACATACTATTTTTATATATTACTCTAATAGACATAATATTATATTACTATATTATATTAATATATAATGTAATCATATATATATTACTTTATATATTAATATTGGGGGCAGTAATATTAAATTTTTATTTAGCTGATAATCTCCATTATACACTAAATTAATATTACAGAAAATAAAAAGAAGACATCTGGAAATAGAACTGAAAGTTCAGAATTCATTAAGTGGAGCAGAAATATAAACAAGTCTCAGAGGAAACAATCATAACACTTAATATTGGAAATGTACTTTTCCTTGATATAATTAATTTGTGCTTATGATTCATGAACTGTTCCATATTTTTCTGCCACACTCTTGTATGGTACATGCAATAAACAGAAAAATTCCTAGCTATGTCTATAAGCATATAGGAATTTTCCATAAATTTTTAGCAATTCCACTTGTGGTTATATATTCAAAAGACTTGAATCTCAGAGAGATATCTTTAGTCCTATGTTCACTGAAGTACCATTCACAGTAGCTAAAATATGAGGAGGAAATATCCAGCAACGGATTAATGGACCAAAAAATGTGGTATATTCAGGCATTTGGAATATTATTCAGTCTTAATAAGGAAGAAAATCCTGCAATACATCACAATACTTATAAACCTGGAGGTCATTATCCTAAGTGAAATAAGCCAGTCACAGAATGACAACTATTGCACAGGATCTGTAAATTGGTAAAACTCATGAAAGCAACAAATAGAAATGTGCTGTCAGGGAGTGAGAGAGAGGAAATGGGCAGTTGCTAATCAATGGATATAAAATTTAAATTATGCAAGATGAGTGAGTTTTAGACATATACTCTACAACAGTGTGCCTATAGATAATGACACTTTATTGTACACTTAAAAATCTGTTAAGAGTGGGCACACCTAGATGGCTTGGTTGGTTAAGTGTCGAACTTTGGCTCAGGTCATGATCTCCTGTGTGGTTCCTGAGTTCAAGTCCTGTGTTGGGCTCTGTGCTGACAGCTCAGAGCCTGAAGCCTGCTTTGGATTTGGTGTCTCCCTCTCTGCCCCTCTCCCACTTATGCACGTGCTCTCTCTCTCTCTCTCTCAAAAATAAATATTAAAATGTTTTTAATTATTAAAAAAATCTGTTAAGAGAGTAGATCTGTTAAATGTTCTTATCAAATAAATCTTTTCAAATGTCCTTTTAAATAACAGAGAGCTGTATATCACAAAGAATGTGTTTTAATGTATGCAAAATTTCAACAAAATCAGCAAGTATGTTGGGGATCCCAGGATGGAATGAAGACCGTGGTAAATTAATTATATTATAAACATAAGACACAACTGTGCTAAAGGAAGTGAGAGTAAAAAATGTGCTGACCTAACTGCAATGCAAGATATTTGCCCAAATGATACAAAAATACCGATTCAAAGGGATACCTGCACCCTGATGTTTACAGAAGGATTATGAACAATAGCCAAATTATGGAAACAGCCCAAATGTCCTACAGCTAATGAATGAATAAAGAAATTGTAGTATATAGAAATTGTGGCTCAGCTGGTTAAGCATCAGACTCTTGGTTTTGGCTCAGGTCATGATCTCATGGTTCATAAGTTTGAGCCTGAGATTCTCTCTCTCTCTCTCTCTCTCTGCCCTTCCCCTACTCATTTTTGCTCTAGTCTCACTCAATTAAAAAAGAAAAGAAGCCATAAAGAAGAATGAAACCTTGCCATTTGCATCAATGTGGAAGGAGCTAAAGAATATTGTACTAAGCTAAGTCAGTCAGAGAAAGATAAATACCATATTATTTCATTCATATGTAGAATTTGAAAAACAAATCAAATGAACATGGAGGGAGGAAAGAGAGGCAAACGAGGGGAAAAAACTGAGGGTTGCTGGAGGGAGGTGGATGGGGTATGGATTATATACGTGATGGGGGTTAAGGAGTGCACCTGTTTTGATGAGCCCTGGGTGTTGTATGTAAGTGACAAATCACTAATTCTACACACCTGGAACTAATATTATACTGTATATTAGCTAACTGGAATTTAAATAGAAACTTGAAAAAAAGGAGCTGACCTAAGTAACTTTGGAAAATGATGTTATCACTGGAAACTGTAAGACTAGAGACAAAAGAAGTGTACAACACTGTACTCTGCGAATTCTTTTTCTCCAGATGAAGATGAATAATTCTGAAACTTACCTACAGGTAAGTTTGTTACCTGTAACATTGACCAAATAAGTAAATGGATATTGGAGGGAATTGGGTTTCTCACTCTCAGAGAGGGAAGACAAAGATAAGTACCAAAGATCAAAACGATCCTGCAGTATTGCACTGGATTTGGAAACATTAGCATGAATGGATATTTGCATAATAAATGTACAGAATTATTTAAATAAATAATAATTTTATTTTATAAATTTATTTTCATAACTAACAGATCCCTGGGTTAGTGTGCAGGCATATGTTACCCAGCTCTCTGTGCTGACAGGACAAGGAGCAATTACGTTCTAGTAACAACAAGCACACCTATTGCTCAGACCCTGCTTTCTAAGTGCCATGCTCCAATAAAGGGAAGCAGAGCTACCTGGAAAAAAGGAAGCAGAAATAACATGAGATGAGCCTGCGGCATTTTGCAGTATCAGAAAGTAAGGAAGGAATAAAAACACAAAAGATGGAGGCATTTCAAAAAGATATAGTAGCCGGGGTGCCTGGGTGGCTCAGTCGGTTAAGCGTCCGACTTCGGCTCAGGTCATGATCTCACAGTCCGTGGGTTCGAGCCCCGCGTCGGGCTCTGTGNAAAAAAAAAAAGAAACAGTAGCCAGCCTGAAAGAAGCTCCCATTGGCCAAAGGTAGAACAATTTACAAAATAAATGTTAACATAAAATACAATGTAAATATATGTACATTCATCATGATATGAGTAAATGATTGAATAAGCAAATAAATTGGGAGAGGAAGGAGAAAACTCTTCTCTAAGAATTCCACATAAGATAGATAGATAGATAGATAGATAGATAGATAGATAGATAGATAGATAGATAGAGCCCAGTCCCTCTTCAGGAATTAGATAAAACTCCTACCTCTGAAGTGTGGGTTGCACAGAGATTTTGTTTCAAGAAGGAGAGAAGAAAGAGTAACTTCACAGTGGAGAAATCTGACCGGTGCCACCTTAACCGATGACCACCAGTCTAATTATGGAAAAACATTAACACAACCCCAAATTGTAGAAACCCCAGAATATCCTTCAAAATACCTGACCAGATTCTGTAAAACTGTCAAGGTCAAGGAAAAATTAAGAAACTGTCACAGAGGAGAATGGGGAAACATGACAATTAAAATCAGTGTGTACCCTGGCTGGATTCCTAGAAGAGAAAGTGGACACCAATGCAAAAGTGGTGAAATTCAAATAAAGTCTGGAGTTTAAGAATAATAGTGTATCAACATGAGTTCCTTAGTTTTGACAAATGTACCAAAATAATATAAAATTACAGTGGAGTAAACTGGGTAAGGAGTTTATAGAAATTTTCTGTACTATTTTTTCAACTTCTCTGTAAATCTAAAATTACTCCAAATACAATGTTTATAAAAAATAGATGATGAGATACTGGAGTTTTGGCAGAAGCGTTCATCTTTACTAGTTTCCAGAAGCAATAAATATAGCTTCAGGTGAACATTCTGCTAAGAGTGATTCTCCTGATGAAACACGATAGTCTACATTGTCTCTAATAAAAAGGATCTTATAGATGGCTAAATTTCATCTCCAGATGCAGAAAATACACAAGGTCAGCAAGATCTATCACAATGTAAGGTCACAGTCATGGAATCTGAAGCATTGGTCCATACTATATGTCATCTTGGTGAAGATGAATTCGTTTTCCTCCAAAACACCCTCTCTCTATATCTATACACTAGAATTTTTGCTATCGCCTTCAATGGCACCAAGTACTAGAAACTGAGCATATGGGTTTTACCTGGTATGATTAACTCTAGTAACTAAGCATTAGCTTATCTAAATTTTGTGTTAATACTGTGATAGCCCAGTGTGTCCTAGTAACTCTGATTCTTTTTTTTTTTCCCTAAATGGAGCACTTGTATAGATTGAAGTTTATTTTTCTGTTAGTCTTTCCTAAGAATAGAAGACTGACCAAAGTCTCTGTAGAGATAACTGTCTTATCAGCATGTCTGCTGAAATATTTTATTTTTACGTTAAAACATAAGGGATTTCTGGACTTTAAGATTCTGGATCCCAAAATGCCAGGATGCAGAGGGCTATATAGAGAACATTATTCAGCTTCCAAGAGTGTTACAAGTTTTTCCCAGAGCATTGGTTTAATTTATCTAACAAAAAATCGTGTGATTTTCTGACTAGTAACAAAGTGCAGGGCTGCTAGCAACACCCTCTTTCTTTCCTATGCCCTGTCACAGGTGGGGGTTTCTGGAAATTAAACTCTGAGAAGGACACTGGAGGCAGTTAATGCAGGGTGTTTACTAAAAAGCATCCTTGGGATCAACACCTGTGGGCAGAAGGAGAAGAACTGAGTGGGGTTAAACTTCAAGGACAACTCCACAGGGAGCTCCTGATTAAAAATGGCTCCTGAGGTTTGTATTGCACGGGGTCAAAGCCTGCCTTTTCCACCTCCACCCCAGCCACTGGACGTGAGCCTCCCCGAGAAGAGTGTGAAGGGGCTAGGCAGTTTCCTGCAGCAGAGGCAACCCTTAAGGGCTGGCTCTCATCTGCCTGCATTCCGTTAGGCCAAGGCAAAGGAGTGCTTCCTCAAAGCAGGTCTCAATGGTGCATCCCTGTATCTGCTACAGCCCCCAGCACTCCAATCCTACTTCCTGGAAAAGTCCTTTGTAAACAGATTTCCATGCAAAATTACTGATATTTTATATGCATCTAATAATGCTCATGAACATTTAAGTGTTTCAGACAACTTTTTAAAAAATATTTTATTTCTCAGAGAGAGAGAGAGAGACAGAGAGACAGAGAGAGAGATCGTGAGCAGGGGAGGGTCAGAGAGAGAGGGAGACACAGAATCTGAAACAGGCTCCAAGCTGTCAGCACAGAGCCCGACGTGGGGCTCGAACCCACGAACTGTGAGATCATGACCTGAGCCGAAGTCGGACGCTTAACCGACTGAGCCACCCAGGTGCCCCAAAAGTGTTTCAGACAACTTTATCAGACATTTGGATTGTTTTTGTTATTGGTTTGTCATTATAAATATGCCAAGATGAATATCAATGTACCAGGATCTTATCTTATATCTTCTACATTGCCAAACACATTACTATGCTCTGTACCGACACTCGGCAAATATTTGAAGATGGTCCAATATAAAAGAATTAAGATAGCTATAAATTTAGAGAAACATGGTTCCAAGTCCCACTTTGATCAATTATTACCTGTTATTTAAATCTTTCTCTTTATCTGAAAAAATGAGTGCTAAATGATAATAAGTAACAAATAAATAACAAAAAGAATGCCTGTTCTATTTACTAAGCAGAGTATTTTGAGTAACTAATAATATAATATATAAATGCTAACCTTTGTTAAATGTCCCTTGTGTGCCAGGCACTGTTAAAGATCTGTGAATGCATTCACTCACTTAATCCTTAAACCAAGGGGTGTTTTTAACATCACTGGTTATGCAGGTTAAAAAACTGAGAGAGACATGAAATAATTTTCTCAAGGTTAGAGAACTAAGGAGTATCAGTGCAAGGATGTGAACTCAGATCAGCTCTCACAAACTACTACATCATACTGCCTCCCCTTAAGTATCATTCTTTACAGTCTGAATGAGCCAATGCTAGTTATTATTAAATCAATGTATATATAGTTGATCTTTCATAATCATTGTACATAAACAGAAGCAAAATAATATATGTTCATTAAATTATTTATTCTCCAAACCCATTGAGCTCCTAACATATGCTGGGCACTTATCAAAATGAAGGTGGTAGAGTAGTGAATAAAACATTAATCTTCTTCCTCTTGCAGATTATATTCTAGTCAGAACACAAACAATAAAATTACAGAAATGTAAAATACACAGTATGTTAGATATCTTACATAGAGAAGAGTACTAAGAAAAAAACAATTAAACAGGAGAGTTTAATGTCCATGCCTAAATATTTTTAGTTGAATTCTGAGTAGAAGTTTTGAGTAGAATTTAATTGCTCAATCAGAGCTGAGCATAGATCTTAGCAAAAAGTAGATTCTCAATTATGTTCATCATTTTGATGTTAAAAACTAAAGACATAAGATATTTCAACAATATCTGTAGATATAATGATGATATAGCAGTGTTAATTTTAATTGCAATTTATGGTAACTATTTTGTATGGAGGAAACTATTTCAAACAGGTGCAAGTTTTACCATTTAAGCAAATTTAAACAATAGGAAGAAATACCACCTCATCAAAGATTTCACAAACATAAAATATAGTTTTAAATTACACATTTTATCATAATGTGCCTAAAAATTATATTAGGTTCTTATATAATCTTCTTCCCATTTTGTGTTTTAAGTTTAGCAATTTCCTCTCCAAATGTTTGAGAATGTAGGGAATTGCTGACACTGTGCTATCACACTCACAATTTAGATTTTAGATTAATTGTTTTCTATTTGAGTATATTCTCTAGTTTCAGGATTGTAGTCTGCACTTTACAAACTGCACTCTAATAACTGCTGTCACTTACACAGTGCTTACTATTTGCTTAGCACTGCTCTACGTCCTTTCACATGTATTTTCTAATGTATTTTTTATAACAGTGCTAAGTTGTAGGTATTATAAGTATCCAATTTTACACATATAGAAACTAGGACAGAGAGTGATTGTGTACAAAATGAATATCAATTAGTCTGATCAAAGACACCATGATCTTAGTTATTGTATCAGTCTGCCCCTCTTCAAAAAGAAATCCTACACAGCTTTCCATTTAGGAAATTAATGTACAGTTTATTGAAGTATGATACTATTTTCTCATGAGGTGCTATTTTCTTTTTCCTTAAAAATATGGCATTTTTATAAGTTTTATATGTGATAAAGACACTTGGAAGGGAAGCAAAAATAAGATAAAAACAGAGAGAGAAACAAACTATAAAAGACTCTTAAACACAGAGAACAAACTGAGAGTTGCTGGAGTGGTGTTGGGTCAGGGTATGGGTTAAATGGATGATGGCCAGTAAGGAAGGCACTTGTTGGGCTGAGCACTGGGTGTTATTTGTAAGTGAGGAATCACTAAATTCTATTCCTGAAATCATTATTACATTATATGTTAGCTAACTTGGATTTAAATTAAGAATAACATAAAATAAAAAGAAATAAAATGCAAAATAAAGTTAAATTTTATGAATTTATAATCAAATAAAATATATTAAAAATTAAAAATAATAGACCCTAAAAACTCATCACTGTCTAATTATTTTATCATTA
Source organism: Crocuta crocuta (assembly GCF_008692635.1). NCBI lineage: Eukaryota > Metazoa > Chordata > Mammalia > Carnivora > Hyaenidae > Crocuta > Crocuta crocuta. Next base: position 46,990 of record NW_027532411.1, read on the forward strand.
TCTTGAGGTAATTTATATCTATTGTATCTGCATGATAGAAATACAATAAAATGGTATGTTACTTCCTGAACATGCCTTTCCAATTTTACATCCAGCGATGCTATGTTGGTAGCTTGAAATTGGCTATTGTGTGAGTATTTATGCCATGAAAATCAAAATTTATTATTTTATTGACTGCCTACACTTTAAAAAGTGATGAAAAAGTGTTAACAAAGCATATGAAATGAAAAAAATATGGCATTATTATACATCCTTATATGTCATAAAGACACTTTGCTAAAACCATAAAAGAAGTCCTTTCAAGAGTTCTGGTTCTGACAAAATGGAATACACATACCCACTCTGTTTTTCTCACTGTATACAACTATAAATCCCAGATAGAATGCTTGGAACAGGCACTTGAGAACCCTGAAAAGTAAATGGTAGCAGCTGGAAGGGAAATAGAGATTAGAATTTTTAAAGTTCCCTTGAAATAAGTTTAAGGGAACTTAAAGTTTACTTCCTTTGAAGTTTATTTATTTTTCTCCTCCAAAGGTAGCTAAAAACCCAGGCATGTGCACTAAATGCAGATAAAAGAAGCTTTAAGAAAAGCTGTTTCTGGTCCAAGCAACAGGAAAGGGATTCTCAATGAGTCAGGGCGAATGAAGGAAATCTGTTGATTTGTTTTCCCCTTCCTTACCACCCTAACACCTTGGCAGTATCACAGGAGGAGTGGGAGCAAAGCCATGGCCTTGATAGTGAGTAGTTAACCTAAAACTCTAAGAGGGAGAGAATCCTCTCTGACCAGAGAAACTATGGATCAAAGAGTATGAAGTGAATTCCTGTTGCTTCTCTTCTTTCTCTATTCCCACACTACAGTTAAGTGTACTTAACTGTAGTGTGGGAATATAAATATAAACTCAAAATATAATATATAACTGTAGTGTGGGAATCAAAATATAAACTAAAATGAAATACTAAGAAAATTAAAATAATACAAAAAGTGGGTAAGGAGAAATAGAAAATAAATGGAAGCAAAATAATTAATAAAAATAATAATGGTAGTAAACAAAACATCAAAAAATAGAGTAAGAGTAAATAATCTAAATATACCAATTAAAAGATGGTATGATTGGATTAAAAACTCAATTATATGCTGTCTACAAAAACACACTGTAAATATAATGACATAGAAATGTTTAAAAGGATGGAAAGTGATACATATATGCAAATGCTAATTAAAAAGAAAGTTGGAATGGCTCCAATAATATCAGTGAAGTAGACTTCAGAACAAGAAAAATGATCATGGGTAAAGGAAAACATAGAATAATTAAATAATCATATCGCCAAAAATATATAACAGTCTAAATATGTATGTACTTAAGGGCTTCAAAATATGTGAAGCTATACTGGTAAACTGGAAAGAGATATGAAAAAATTCACAATTATAGATGGACATGTCAACACTCTGTCTTAGTAACCAACAGAACAAGTAGACAGAAATCAACAAAAATATAGAACTAAACTAAACATCATCAACTAATCGAATGAAATAACATTTATAAATGCTCCAAAAGATGACAGAAGAAGACACAGTTTTCTGAAGTGCACATGCAACATACAGCAAGATAGACCATATCCCAGGTCATAAAGCAAATCTTTTTTTTTTTTTTTTAATTTTTTTAATGTTTTATTTATTTCTAGGAGAGAGAGACAGCGTGAGCAGGGGAGGGTCAGAGAGAGAGGGAGTCACAGACTGAAACAGGCTCCAGGCTCTGAGCTGGCAGTCAGCACAGAGCCCGACGCGGGGCTTGAACCCAAGAACCGCGAGATCATGACCTAAGCGAAAGTCGGACGCTTATCCGACTAAGCCACCCAGGCGCCCCATAAAGCAAATCTTAATAAATGCAAAAGAGATTAAAGTGCAAAGTGTGTCCTCTGATTATAAGGCAGAGAACAAATCAATAATAGGAAGATAATTGGGATTTGAAAATGAAACATATTTTTAAATAATCCATGAGTCAAAGAGAAAGTCTCATACGAAATTTGAAAATAAGTTAAACGGAAGTAAAAGAAATGGATAAAACATCAAAATTTGTGGGACACAGCTAAGCAGTGCTTAGTGAGAAAATGAGAGAATTCCATGCCTATATTATCAAAGGAGAATGGTTTCAAATCAGCAGTTTAAGTTTCTACCTTAGGAAACAGAAAAGAAATACAAAGTAACCTTAAAGCAAGCAGAAAGAAAAAGGACAATAAAGAACAGAAACCAATTCGATTGAAAACAGAAATAGAGAGAAAATCAGTATAAGCAAAAGTTGATTCTTTTTTTAAAAAGTGAATAAAATTGATAAACTTCTAGCCAGACTGACAATAAAAAATAAAGAAACAAATTACCAGTACGAAAATATTATTCATAATAGTTTGGATACAACACAGCTTATGCTTATTGATCTCTGTATCTGTTGCAGTCAGGTTCACTGTGAATTTGCCCACATTTAAAATATCTAATGTAAGGAATAAAGATCTACAATATTCAGACTGAACATTATAAATTGAGTTAACTAGTTTACTCACAAATGATATACTAGAGTGCCTATTTTGCACATGTCTGACGGATCAATGAAATCAAATGATAAAAAATGGAGTATCTTACAAAGCAATAAGCTTATAAAATTGTCAAAGACACATCATACAAGATTTAAAGGGAGTTTAAAAATCACAATACTGTCACAGCAATTTTTATAAAAAAGTAAAATTTTAAAAACCCTTCTAAATGGTAGAATAAAGGTTTCATTTCTTACAGAAAAGAGCCAATATCACAAAGCGTCATTGGCCATGCAATCTTACAAAGTAATTAGTCTTTAGCAGCTGCCCGTTGGTGGAAAAAAAATCCAAATGAAATAATCTGTTCTTTTTCATTCAGCAAAGACACTCTTTTGAGAGAAATTGATGAGATGGCATAAGATTTTTGAAAATTAGTCTGTGTAACAACGACTGCAGTCAAGCAAATTTTAAATTCAAATGGAAGAAACATCCTGGGTGATGATACACATTTCTGCTTGTTCAAAATTATTGAAAATGAATACAAAAGGTTTATCTGTGTTTAACAACCTAAAAATAATTACATTAAAAGAAATCTTTTTCCAATGTCATCACTGAACAACAAATGAAACATGAACAAGAGGAATAGCTGTTCAGCCAAATGAGTTTAGAACCAACTTTTCAAAAGGACTACCAGGTGTTTTACCAAATCACAGCATTATTCCTCAAAGACAGTCACCAAGAATCTTAGTGATAGATCCCATAAATCAACTATTTGGTTATCAGCATTAGTAAATTTGAGTAACACCTTTTTCTTCTTTAGAGCCCAGAAAGGTACTGCACTCTTTTGTCTGGAAATTATTCATTTAGTACTTCATTCTAATTATGAATTTCATTTCAAAATTGTCATAGGGCCCTTATAATTCTTTATTATAAGAAGAATGATTTAGGCTGAGAAGATTGAGTCACCATCCCATAGCCTTGCCAAAGAGCATTTACTTATAATGTTTTAAAATATTTTACAAATTGTATCATTTTTTAATGTTTTAATTTTAATTTTTTTGTAGTTTCAAGTTTTTACTTAAATTCCAGTTAGTTAACATACAGTGTAATATTCGTTTCAGGTGTAGAATTTAGTGACTCATTTACATACAATACTCAGAGCTCATCACAAGTGCCCTCCTTAATACCCATCACCCATTTAACCCATGCCTTCCCCACCTCCTTTCTGGCAACCCTCAGTTTATTCTCTATAGTTAAGAGTCTGTTTTATGGATTGCCTCTCTCTTTTTTTCCCCTTTGTCTTATTTGTTTGTTTCTTAAATTCCACATGAGTAAAAGAAATCACATGGTATTTGTATTTCTTCAACTTATTTCGCTTAGCATAACACTCTAAGTCCATCCACGTCGTTGGAAATGGCATGACTAACATTCCATTGTATATATTCCAAATTGTACCAATTTTTTAAAAATCTCATGATCAGATAAATTTTTAATTCTTTGATTACTAAAGCGGTTGGATATTTTTATATGTGTATCAGCCATTTGTAGTTCTCTGAATTATCTTCCAGGATTATCAGTTTGAACAGTGATTTTGAGTTTTATTCATATCTATTTTATAAGTACTGCATATATGACACATGTTAAGTTTTAATCATAATTATAGCAATATTTTTCTTTAAAAAGTTTAAAATGTTTTTTATTTATTTTTGAAAGAGAGAGAGAGGGAGACAGAGTGTGAGTGGTCGAGGGGCAGAAAGAGAGGGAGACACAAAATCCGAAGCAGCTCCAGGCTCTGAGCTGTCAGCACAGAGCAGATCCAGGGTTTGATGACCTCATGAACTGTGAAGTTATGACCTGAGCCAAAGTCGGACACATAACTGACTGAGCCATCCAGGCGTCCCGCAAATATTTTTCTTTATATATCCCTGATATTTTAATGCCAGAGGTGATTTTGTTGCATAGATGGATGTCAAATATATCACACATTATTTATTAATACTTTCACTGTATTTATCCTTAGGAATTCCTTGCTTAGGTTTTACAAATACTTCAACTATTTTTTTAGTTTTTAATTTATGGTTTTATTTAATAATTTCAACTTGATTTGTCTTTTAGCATTTTATCATACTGAAAAATGTAGGGTGTGATTCCAACTTGATTCATTTTTAAAATCATATAATTTCTCTATTTACTCCTTTAAACCCTTGTTTACTCCTTTAAACCCTTGTAAAAGGGTCTGTTTCTGTATTTCTTTTCCTCAGTGATCCACTGATCCTTGCCCTGTTAACACAGTGTATTACATATCGTGCTTTAAGATAACTATTTAGTATCTGAAAGCTCATGTCTCCTTTATCATTATTCTTTCTTCACAATCACTACTATTACTTTCTCAATCATTTCATTTTTATGTATTTTGGGATAGTCATCTCAAATTTATAAAGACAATTAAGCAATTTTGTAAGAGTCTATTAAACTTCTATATTAAGATATATACACACAACAGTCAGCCTTTCCAATAACTTTTTTCACTGACCACATCCAGTGCAAATTTTGAAATATTAATAAAATAAATATATAAATAGGTAAGTATATTTAAAATGCATTGATTCATTTCAACCACCTGATGCTTACAAAAATACTAGGTAAGCAATACCTAGATAAGTAATTTGGCTCCTGAAAAAGTTAAAAAGCCAAATCTCAAATCAGTAAGAACTAATTTTTATATTTTCAAAACAAGTTTTATAAAATTGTGACTTGAATAAGAAAAGTTGATCGTAAATACAGAATCATAAAAAGAAGCTCATCAGAAAACGCCATCAAAACAAAAGACTGAAATGATCAACCTAAGAATCAGAAGGTACTGAAACCCAGCTGTGTGGATAGCATACAAAGATACAGGATCTTCTTTTCAAACAAAGAAAACAAGAATTTTGCCATACCAAATGTATTCTTCCAGCTGCTAATATAATTTTTGACTAATACAGACTCTGAAACAGTCTATTCCATACCATCTGCATCTCAACTTTGACAAGGTTTATGTAACAGGGTGACTGATGAACAGGTAACATGGGACCAGCGGTTTCAACATAATTGTAACACATCATTCATTAGATTGTCAAAGTCTCCTTCCAATATCAATTTGCTGGTTTAATAAAAGAGGTAAAAAAAAAAATCAAGACCCATTATTACCCCTACATGAGAGCCCTCAGGGAGGAGAGAAAATTCCTCACCTAGTGCACAAGGATATTCTGTAATGAGCAGCAGCTATACCCATGAAGTGAAAGTCGGACCTGTGGCATCAAATCCTCTGTCACTTTTCTTCACAGACACCCACTAAAAGCCTCAAGGCAGCATTTTAAAGCAGGAAAGTACTCCAGCAATGGTTAATGAAACTATGATTCCCCCCCCCCCCCCCCGGGGAAAANTAGTCCATTAACTCTCCTTTGAGAGGGGTGTGCTTTTGTGGCTTCATAAAAATAGCATTGTGGAGTTGGAAAAGAATAAAAAGTCTCAGAGTTGAAATACTGAAATGAGCACACTTAGTAATCAGCTTAACGAATGTTTAGAAAGTAAAGGGACATCACACAAACATATATTCCTGAAAAATTAGTGTAAAACCCACATTACATGAATAAGGAATAACTTGCCCAGAAGCAAAGATATGAGAGTTATTTACCTTTTCCTATGGCACCTCTGCATTTACTGAAGGCATAACTACGGATCAACCAAACTTACTTGCCCCATGGGCATGTTTGGGAGCATATTTGAACTCTGCCTTTTCTGGTTTCATGTTAGTCCCATTGAAATCTTGAGCATTATGTTCTTGTGATGAGAAACTATATATTGTTTGGATATAGAACTGACTGCAGCAGACTTTATATACAAAGAACTAACACAATTCACATCAATATGAATGATGCTTTCCTCGGGAAAAGGGCCCCTGAGGTGTGAAAGGTGAATTTTTCCTCACTCTACACATCCTGAATATGCTATTTTCTGAAAGAAAAGGAGAAAAGAAAAAAGTGATTTTTTCTGCATATTAAATAAAGAGGAACTGGGAGTTTCTGGACATACTCAAGAATAGAGTGATGTGTACTAAAAAAATATGTGAAAATTGTAGAAAGGGAAAATATCTGAGCAAGAAACTAGAGGCTAAAAATTGATTACAAAATGGCTTTACTGTTCTCTGCAGCTTAACTAAACATTAGACAGGCTTCCTCCTGACTGTAGGCCCCTGACCTCACTTTTCTTACAGTATTTCCTTTAGAAAACTTCCAATTATACATTTTCCCTGTCCCTTTGAAATGTAAATCATCTCCCAACCTATACCAGTTTAACCAACCAGATACATCTTTCTTAAGGAGCTGGAAGGCAAGCCTCTGAAATGTAATCCTTAAGAAAGAATTCCGATTTCCCAGCCTTTATGGGAAAGTAGGAGCCTAACTTTGAGAAGCACAAATTAGCCAATTAGCAAAATAAACACAGGTGGCCTAATCACATTGACCATCTTCTCTGTGAAGACACTTGGTGCCTTCGCACTAGCACCCCCTAGTGCTTAAAATTCTCCCAGCTTCTGTTTCAGAAGTTAAACTCTCCCACCTTTAGTATCTGCAGAGTTGAGTTTAATCTCCTAGTTGGATCGTCTTGAAAAAGTATTCTTGACTGTTTAACACTCTGGCATAATTTTTCTTTGACACTGGGGAGAAAGTAAACTGGTGATAAATTTGCAGTAGTGAAGAAACCTAAACAAGAAATGTGTACTATTTGATTGTAAATTATTTCTGTGCCATCCTAAAATGGGCTACCTCCCAAGAAAATCTACAGTGGTGACTGCTACCCACATCTGCCCCTTTTAGTGGTTCTCTGGAAGGTAGATAGCATTTCTTTCACAGGAATGGACTTTATGGGAGAATGGAAAGAAGAATGAAGTATATCCTGACTCTGGAAAACATAAGCACTACCTTGATTATTCACAGAATTCTTGGTAACACCCAAAAGTATGGAATTGGAGATAAACAATGACTCCAGAAAGGTGGATGAGCTAGAGAACTTATGTCAGGAAACATTAAGTATGCACTTTATATATACAAAGCTTCTGCCTCCGATTATATATTAGAGCATCCAGTCTTAGTCCTTAGTGAAATTGCTAGGGAGGATTCCTCACCTGAATAAGCTCTGCAAAATATTGATCATGAGCTATTTGCTACCCGGAAAGGCTTCTCTTTATACTTAACCTGGCACTACAACTATCTCTTTCTATCATTGCCTCCCGCACCTGTGTTCAAAGCTCTGGGTCAGTAGATGCGACATTATTATATTACTCACTTTGGGATAGGGAAAAATAATTTCCAGGTTACAATCTGAGCTAAAGTGGGTCACCCTATTTGGAAGGAACCATGACACCATAGCCCTTCCTGTGTGACATCATTAATACACAATGTCCACTGTGGCCCAAGAAGCTCATAAGTTTTTATTGTCTATTTCCCAACTGTTGTAGAGTTATTAGTAATAACTCTGAGGGAGGGAAATAAAATACAAAGAAGCCAGGCAGACAATAAAACTTCATTTTAAAAGAAAGACTATTTCACTAAAAGAAAGGCACATTTTTGGAAAAATTCATTTGTTGTTTTTCGAATATTCAAAAGAATACATGGTTTATAGTTCCAAGTTTGGTGATATGCCATCTAGAAAATGAAATAATTAACCTGTGATATCTAAGCTCCCTTCCAAGTCTAAATGTCTTTTCTCACTACTTGTGTGTCTAGATTCTTTCCTTCCCTCCTTTCTTTCCTCCCTGCCTCCGACCCTCAATCCCTCTTTCTTTCCTTACCTTCCTTCTTCCATTTCTTCTACTTTCCCTCACAATGGCACGTGTAGTATTTTCTATACCTCAAAGCAATTTATTGGTGGTAAACCACAACAACATGTTTAGAAAATACAAAGAAAATATTACAACCTTCATGGTCAACTGTGAAACACAGTTAAACTATTCTAGAAGGGGAACCTCAGCTTGGTTTCTCTATGGTGGTTGTATGTTATTCCCTAGTGAGAAACAGCTTTCCAGTTGGCAGAGGCAAACAGATTATTTTGAATGTATAGTATTAATTTAGCGCAATTACTATGATTAATGTTTTTAGAACAAAATTGTAAGGTTTTCCTAATGAATAAAGCTGAAACATTTATCTTATAATAATGTTGTAGTATTGTATTAATATAAAGTGGAACAGAAAAAAAAAAAAACTAGAGTAGCACAGAACAGCCAAACCATAAATCTGAACACCAAGAAATTTCCTTTTAAACATCATTACCTCACTACTATAAAATTTCCTAAATTGAAATGTAGAAAGTTTGATATTTCCAATTGATATACCATTTCCTGAGGCTTAAATTCAATTTTTGGAAATTAGAACTATATGAAAGAGAAAAAAAATCCCAGTAAAAAGGCATAGTTACAGATCAAGGCAATTAAAATAGCATCATTGTACAATGAGAGATATAAATGAAACATTAGTGATACTTACACATACTAAAAAGTAACAGGCATTTGTTTCTATGTAGAATTTATCTTTAATGAAAAAAAAAAAGAATGGACTGCAGTGCAGTGGTTAAGAACTTGGTTTCTGATGTCAGGATGTTTATTCTACATGTTAATCTGTGTGGGCTTTTTGCAAATTATTGAAATTCTCTAAATCAATGATGTTAAAACTTGGACTCTTGAGTGTACACAAAGACTTTCCAAGGGAATGAACGGCAAGTGTGATTTAAGAAAGTCACTTTCCAGAACCTCAGTTATGTGCTGACCAGCCACGTAGTTCTAGTCAAGGTACCAGGCAAGGTCTCCTTCCCCACCTCCTCCACTGCAATTCTCCTTCTTTTAGTCGACAAGGGAAAGTTCTCATCCAATCCAATCCTCTTTGGAAAACTGTCCCGAGCTTTAAAACCTACAGGAGTACCAAACAAATGGACAATTTAAATTGCCTGTGTTGGTGAAGCCTCTTTAAACAAGGTTTAACCCTCTTAAACCCACTGTGGATTTAGAGCATTGTATTATATTTTACAAAGTAAAAATATGACACTGGAAATGAAATATTTTGTTTTTTGTTGGAAATTCTGAAAGCAACTCATTTCACCCAGGTGACACTAGCAAGTCTCCCCCCTCTCCCTGTCTTAACAATTCACAACTGTTTTCCAAAAAGAAGTCCCGGTGGTTCTTTGGAAGTAATATGATAATTTTAAAAAAACTTTCTAAACTATTTATTTTTGAGATACAAAGAGAGAGAGACTGAGAGAGGCAGAGCACAAGCGGGGAAGGGGCAGAGAAAGGAGACACAGCATCTGAAATAGGCTTCAGACGCTAAGCTATCAGCACAAAGCCTGACGTGGGGCTTGAGCCATGAGATCATGACCTGAGCTGAAGTCACATGCTTAACTGACTGAGTCCCCCAGGTGCCCCAATACATGAGATTAATTTGTAATTAGTAGCTTTCATTCATAAGCTAAGATTAACTTACTTTAAATTTTTTTTTTCTGCAATAGGTTGAAATGAGTCTTTGTAATATCACTGGCTTTATTATTTGTATAATCAAGGCTAAACTTTATAACAGTAAAGAGAAAATACTTCTGTTTAGTCCATCCTAGATTAAATAATAACAAATTAAATAATCATATTTTTAGCATGCAAATTAATAAGATTTCACTGAAGTTCCCCAATGTGAGAAGCTGTTATATTTGTTCCCCATTGGCCAAAATAAAGTAAGAACACACAAAACTCCTGGGAATGAATTACATTTCATGTTTTTGAATAAAAGTATAAGAAAAGCTTTCTGAACTTTCTATGATTTCTTGGTAAAGTAAATTTGTTATGTTATGAAATGACACAATTTCCAACAAATAAAAGTTACAAAATAATGTTCACCTCTATTTATTTTATTTGTTCTGTTTTTTTTTTTTTTTTTTTTTGTTCTGTGTTTCTTAGTTGAANTGTATCTTATTTGGGAACGCCACTCTTGAAGTTTATCTTGGTGAAAACAGAAGCACACCTCTTCTATTCAAACTGCTCAAAAAACAATTCAGTCCTTTTACTGTTTTGTGGCTTAAAACATATGCTTAAAAGCCACATTTTCCATATGTTATTGCTACAGAAAACATGGAATAATTTAAAAATTGATGTTTAAAAAAAGAGAAAACTCTTGGATTTTTGAAAGAATCATCAGAGTGTGATTTTTGAAATTTAAAATGTTCTCACTAAATATTTTATGCTATCCTGTCGCATACTACAGTGATGGAAAGCAATGCCTTGACTATATCCAAAGTCATCTGAAGTGCTTGCATGAGGTTTCTCTCTGCTTAATAAGCTTCATGCATGAGACAAAAATCCACAGGGAATCGTTAATACTTCTTGCTTTCATTTTGTTTAGTCCAAGTACAGAAAATCAGAAGAAAGAAGAAATACAGTATATGGACCACTGACTTTTGCGTACAAAATAGAGATCATTATTAAAACAGCAGCATATGTCCTCCAGCTGTTTACAAAGTGATAGGTATAAGCATATAGAGAGCTGTAGAGTAAGAGTGCACAGCTATAAAAACAGAATTTTATATCTGCTTGATTGTTTTTATAAATTAAATGAATCTAGTGGCTGGTACTGCCCAGGGGAAGTCCAATAAATAGTGGTTATTATGCATAATCACCTCTAAACTTGATATAAGTACACCTCATGTTATGGAAAATCTTTTAATATGCCACAGAGCAACCTAATTTTGCATCAGAATCACCCTTGGAGTTCTTTAAAAGCAAAATTCAGAATTCTAAGATGCAAAACCAGGAACTCTGATGTAGGGTCTCTAAACCTTGATTCCCAGGTCATTTTTGGACCAATGTGTAGGAAGCTATGGTTCTAGACATTTAAGTAGTCATAGATGCCTTTACAAGCAAGGCTCCTTCCATACTGCTTAGCATTGATTACATTTTAGACTCTTAATGCCTGCCCAGAATTAAAAAGAAAATGTTTAAGTTTATTTATTTGAGAGAGAGAGAAAAAAAGTGAGCACTGGAGGGAGAGAGAGGGAGAGAGAGAATCCCAAGCAGGCTCCCTGCTGCTATCAGAGCCTGACAGAGGGCTGGAGTTCACAAACAGTGAGATCATGCCTGAGCTGAAACCAATAGTCAGACGCTTAACCAACTGAACCACTTGGGTGCCCCAAAACTTTTTAAAGTATTGAAATACAGGAATATCTTAGAAGTTAAAATAACCTGAATCTTTAAAGATAAATAATTTTAATATTTTGTTTTACATACTTTTTGTCTTTTCCTGTGTTCTATGAATATGTATGAGAATTAGTATGGAGAGGCAATATCTCATGGAATATCATCAAATCTAAGATGCCAATGACTGTACTTTTCAGCATTATTTTATGAAATATTAAAATAAAAAAAAGCTGAGTATTAAAACTTGACAAAATGCTTACTCAACACACAATTTTTATTAGACTTATTGCAAGTACTAAAGTAGACTTATTAAGGCACAAATGACATATCACCCAATCACCTTGGGCACTGACAGCATTTAGTGTTATGTCAGAAATGGAAAAGTTTTGCTAGCATTTCCTATCTGCTTAAACTTTCCTGTTTAATTTTTTTCATCAACTGAGCAACATGTTGCTAAAGGCTATGCAGCCTCTGCTGAAAGTCAGTGGAGTTTTCTGTCAAATTTATAAGTGATGCTCTAATGATGGTTTTATGTTATGGATGATTCTTTGACACTAGCTGGTCACTGCCTAGAACTGTCTTCCATCTATTAAATGAGATTAGGAAATTCTTCTTTCAGTTCTCATTCTTGTCTGTTAATTATACCTCCTTTTCCAGATATTCCAGTAACAAACATATCACAGATATCAAACATACCATATCAAACATATCACATTCATCTACTTATTGGGAACTTCTTTTCTTAGGACATGCAATGCTCCTTATTGTTGATTTGCAAAGATCACAGAGTAAGTATCTGTTCAATTTCAGTAGCTGATATCTTTTGGTTTTCATAAGCAGCTGCAATTTATAGACAGATCAACATGAATTAAAGGAAGAAAATAGGATAAAATACAGTCATTCTTCATTATTATAGATTCCATAATCACAAATTCACCTATTCACAGGGCATGTGGGTGACTCAGTTGGTTAATTGTCCAACTCTTGATTTTGGCTCAGGTCATGATCTCACCATTCGTGGGATCAAGCCCCATATCAGGCTCTGTGCTGACAGTGAAGAGCGTGCTTGGGATTCTTTCTCTCCTTCTCTCTCTTTGTCCCTTCCCCACTCTCTCTCTCAAATAAATAAATATTGTAAAAAAAATTCACCTCACTAAAATGCATTTGCACCCCCAAAATCAATAATCAAAGCTGTTCCATGGTCATTCACAGACATGTGCAGAATGTCAAAAATTTTGAGTTACCTTTAGAGCATGTTCCCAGTGGAGGTCAAACAAGATGATGTTGTCTTCTTGTTTCAGCTCTTATTCTGATTATCTTCTTTGCCATTTATATGGTGCCACATTATTTGCAATTTTTTGCTCTAACTTCATGATTTTACCATTTAAAATGATCTCCAAAGCATAGTGCTGAAATGTTCTGTAGTTTTCCTAAGCATGAGAATGATATGCTTTATGGAGAAAGTACATGTGCTAAATAAGTTTCATTCAAGCATGAATTATAGTGTTGTGGCCATGCGTCCAAGGCTAATGAATCAATAACATCTATTAAATAAAATGTTTTTAGATAGAAACACGTAGAAACCTCTATATACTGATTAGTTGACAACAATATAACCAGAGACTCTTAGGAAACTAATCTTGCACTTCTCCCGGGAACAATGGTTCATTGTTCATTAGTTCAGCATTCGTAATAAGTTTATAGAATATAACTACTGTGAATATGAAATACAGCTGTATTTTGGTAGGAGATATGAAGACAAAAATTTGGTGAGCATCTGACAAATCTATACATGATGTCACTTAAAAAGACTCAATTTTAGCCAAACATTTTTTATTGTTGCAGTCAAGGGAAAAAAAAACAAAAAACAAAAACTCCAAACATGGCTTAGAGATAGAGAATAAAATGAAGCTGGAACTTGTCTCTAGGGGATCCAGAGGAAGAGAAAATAGAAGCTGAGGCATCTAATTCTTTAAATAACTTTGAAAACTAGTCCACTTCAACAAAGTTCACTAGAAATCTTGAAAAGGGCATTCAGTTCCCATTGGGTTTATCACTATCTCACCCTGGGTGGTTTAAGATATTAAAGCTAGAAAATTTCTTTATGCATAAAAAGACATTTATTTATTTATTTATTTATTTATTTGGCGTACATATGCTTTTTCTTCTTCTTCTTTTTTTTTTTTTTTTTACTGATTTCACAAATAGCAACTCAACCTTGGCTATATGTGAAGTCAAAACTCATCCAATGCCAAACATCAAAAACAACATGTTGTGTATACTAGGTCTCTACAAATATCTGTTGAATTTATGCATTAGTGAAAAATGATTTATACACATTTGGGATTCAGGGGTGGAGACAGATATGCATGGCCAACAGGAGGCTATTTTTTTTTTTAAGTAGGCTTCATGCCCAGCACAAATTTCAATGTGGGGCTTCAATTCACAACGCCCCCAAGATGAAGACCTGAGCTGTGATCAGGAGTCAGACAGTTAACTGATGGAGATACCCAAGCACCCCACAAGAGGTTATTTTTACAGTCTTCATACTGAAGCATTTCATCAGGAAAGTCATTTCAAAAACTGATCTGCTAGGCAAAGAGAACTCTAGCCAAAAATTAGCTAATTAAATGTCTTCCTGTCTGTAAATAAATAATAAATATTTGATGAGAAATCTCAGCTGTTCAAAGCAAAATCACCTAGGTGCTATACTTGGATTCTCTCTAAATCATTTTTTAAAAGAGAATCAAACTGATTAAGAGATGTATAATCCCTGGGGTGCTTCGGTGGCTCAGTCAGTTAAGCATCTGACTCTTGGTTTTGACTCAGGTCATGATCTCACAGTTTGTGAGTTCAAGCCCCCTGTCAGCCTCTGTGTTGGCAGTGCAGAGCCTGTATGAGATTATCTTGCCCTCTCTCTCTGCCCCTCCCTGCTCACTTTCTCTCTCTCTGTCTCTTCCTCCTTCGAACACAAATAAATAAACTTAAAAAATTAAAAACAAAAAAAGACATGTATAACCCCCTCTAGAAAGAGTCATTTTGCTATTGAACAGTGAGCTACTGTCTTAACATTTTCATCAGTTTAAAACTACAAATAGTAGGCAAATGATTAGATCTGATTTAGAGTCCATTCTCTTTAGAGTTATAAAGAAATTAATAGGCTTCTCAATACATCAATTGTGAGCTTCAAAGAAAGAGCAAGTTTGTTGGGAAATTAAGACTGGTATGAACCAGAACTGGAAATGATTTGTAAACTGAGAAGTTAATCAGGATCAGAAGACAGTCTTTGTGTTTCAGAGGGATAGAAACATAATGAGTATTTATTTTAGAATGGGGATGGACAAATTCTGGCTTTTGGACCAAAACTAGCCAATAGTCTATAGTTATAGTTTTTCTGAAACACAGCCATAATTACTCATTTATGCATTATCATTAACTACTTTCTCACTACAACAGCAGATTGACTAGTTAGATAAATACCTATGGCCCTCGGAGCTTAAAATATCGACCATATGGACCTTTACAGAAAAAGTTTGTCAACCAATTCCTGTCCTATACTAATATCTATTTCTTATATAGAATTAAGAATAAGTCTCCATAAATTCTGTTTTGTTTACTTTTTCTTTGCAGATGTTTTCAATAATTTCTTAATATTAAGTGTAATGCATAATGCAAAATATCAAATTTGATTTCCATTGAATAAGGCTTCCTTCCTTTTTACTAAATAGATATAGATCCTTGTACATTCTGTTTTTGCTTTTAGCATCTATCTCATAATAAACTGTATTGTTTTATTAAACCAAATATTTCTGATAATAACAACAGAAAATTAGATTGAGAAAACAGAATACTGTATAATATGAATAACATATAATACAATTATGTGATTTGAGTCTCTTTCTTAATCTATTTTCATTTTTTTACCCCATGGATCTAGGAGCTGATGCCAAAAAATTAAAAATAATAGTATAATTGCTTGTCTCTGACCCAAGCTTGTTGTCCACCTTGTTATCCATTTTGCGGGAGCTTCAGTTTCTTATTTCTTATACAGCATGTTCTTTTTATAAATAATGCTTCATTTTGTTAAAATTTATTTGAAAAGATGTGTTGCTCTCACTGTTGAGTGTCATTTTCCCTTGAACCCTGAAGTTATTATTATTATATTAAATATCATTTAAGTGTGTTCAGTTATACTGTCCTTACTGAAGAAATATAACATCTTTCTTAGGAAAAAAAATCAAAGTCTTGTAGAAATATAGGTTAAATTATTTAAAGTAAATGAAGAAACACAACTCCAACCCAATATTTAGTGTTACATTTTGCCAAATACCATATTATAATGACGCAAGAAAGAATAATATAAAGCACAGAACAAAAGCACAGAGCACATGGTATGTGGGTTACCACAGAGTTTCGTAAGCTATTTGCCAACCGATAGCCTGAACTTATTGAAGATGTAAATCAAAGGATATAGAATTATGTTGGTCAGGAGAAATACTATTTAGATTTGATTGTCTATTGTTATTTTCTTGAAGTAAAATTAAGGATATGTAAATAAGTTTTGCATTTTCTCAATGTTTTTGATGATCTGAAAAAATGTAACCGAATGGAACTTGAATGGAATTATAATAAAGTGAACTTTTCCTGTTATCTCCGAATTCCTGTGGAAGATTTAAAAAAAAAAAAAAGCTTCTCTACATTCTTAAGAGGAGCTTTCAGGCATTAGTCACAAGATTTACTAAGATTTGACCAGACCTTCTGCTTCCTTCACTCTCACTACGCCTTGTAGCCCAAATAAGAGAAAGTCTCAAATCCATCACAGGGAAGAATTCCTCTGAGTGTTCAGTTATATGATTATTAAAAATATGGTAATACTCTCTGTGTCAAACAAAGCTAGCTGGATTCTGAGAGAATCATATACAGAGACTTAGGGAGAATACTGAAGGGAAGACTCACATAACATTGTCCATATGGATGGTTGTTGAG
The DNA here is from genome assembly GCF_008692635.1 of Crocuta crocuta. Taxonomy (NCBI): domain Eukaryota; kingdom Metazoa; phylum Chordata; class Mammalia; order Carnivora; family Hyaenidae; genus Crocuta; species Crocuta crocuta. The sequence goes on from NW_027532411.1 coordinate 63,710, forward strand.
TTGGAGAAACCTGAGCCGTGGTGCTGGAATGGACTTGGTTGGGAGAATTTTGGGACAATACTGGCATATCTCTCCTTGTTTGTAGGCATATATGAATGTAGAAGCCAAAAGGTTATCCTCTTCCATATGTTTCTGAAAATTTGATTCCAGATAGAGCCATCATGGGATAATGGAACAAGATAGAGAAATATTGGGAGTGCCATATATGCCCACTTTTTAGTGTGGTAAGAATCAGGGTTGATATAAAATATAGGATGCTTAGTTAAGTGTGAATTTCTGGTAGACAAAAATAATCTTTAATGTAAATATGCCCTCAATATTTTTGTGGAACACATGTATTTTAAAATATTTTTCCTTGTTTACCTGAAATTCAACTTTAAGATGATGCTCTTTATTTTTATTTGCTAAACATGACAAGCCCAGCTACAATGCATGCAAGAATTAGTTAAAATACTATTACTTGCTATGACAAACTCCAAAGTGTATCATGGTTCATGTATGATAGAATTTATTTTTTGCTTACAAAAGTTACAAAGGAGCAAGAAACTGTCTTTAATTAGATCTAGATTTATTTCATCTTATGGTCCATCATTTTCAAAGGTGTCTTCCTAGATCTCTGTGCTTAGCTGCCTCAAGGAGGCAGATGTGAAAAGAATATGGAGGACTATACATGGGAAGTTCTAGTGAGCTAGCCTTGGAAATAGCAGCACACTCATATTTTGTTGGCTAGAACTTAGCCATATATCCACATCAAATTTAAGGAAAGCTAGGAAATGCAGGAATATCTCTGTATCCAGGAAGAAAAGAAGATGTATTTAATATACAAATAGCCAATCTCTAGCACACTGAATTCCCACGTACCAGTGGAAATTCTGGAAATTACTTCACCCAAAGTTTCTTTAAATGACTTTGTCCAAGAAAACATTTTCCATAGAGAAGAGATTGAGCTGTATTGTCCTATACAGCTCTACTGTAAGCTGTCCTGTATACCAGTGGGTGAAGGTGACTTGGAGAGCTACGGAAAGATTTCTAGTGATTAGACAGGGTACTTCCCATATCAGTAAACTATTCAGTGTGAGGATCCCAGTAGATAATTCCCATGAACCCAGAAATACAATCGAAAAGAAATTCAGCATTGAGACACTTGTAGGACTACCATATACTTTACTTCTCTTTCATTTATGCCTTTTTCATCCCTGCATGGAAACAGGAATACAGGGAAAGAAGATAGACAGAGTGAAAAACATGCATCTCTATAAAAATGCATCTACACTGCAGGTCAGGCCAATCTAAGAGGTAGGAGAAAATGGGAAATTAAAATCTTTCAACTGAATGAGAGAATGAATTTATTTGATTTGGCCTAATCAATGCATGAAAGTGGCCAGAAAACCTGTCACTGCTATTCAGATGTACTCAAGGTTCAGAGAAGAAAGTTCTAAAACAGAATTAAAAACAATGGTTAATGAAAATGTCATTAATGTCCTATTTATAGCCCACATCTATCATTCAGGTTCCTCAATAACTTGGTTATATATGAAAAGAAGTTATTAAGACAGCTCTTCTAAATTCTGTTTCTTGGCTCAAATAATACCTATTAGTAATCAACGAGTGTTCCTTTGAGAGCAACCCTTTTATTTTTGGTTTGTTTGTTTGTTTTTTAGTCTTATTGAATTTTAAATAACCATGTGTCATATATATATCATTGAATTCCAGTCAGTAACAGCTGAAGTATAGAACTAGCTGGAAGTTTTGCTTCATGTTGTCTGGTGCAGATTGATCCCAGGGCCCAAAAACTCTAGTACAAGGCTTGATTACCGGGAAAAACAAAACAAAACAAAACAAAACAAAAAGAAAGAAGGTGAGTTGTGAAAATTGGCAATAGAGACTTGCTATAAATCATAATTGCTAATAAAAGGCCACAGTTGTTCTTCTGATATCATTGGCCTATATCATATACAATTCCCTTGGGTTGTGCTTAACATGTTTTAAATTTCATACAAGGGTTATTAAAACTTAACAGAGTACTGAAATTTTTAAAAATATCATAAATATTTTACTGTAAACTGTTTTGATATATATGAAAATAACATGATCCAAATATAATATTTTCGTTGTATTTCATTGTTGTAACCCATCTCTTAAAGAATTCCCAAGTCCTCTAAATGACTAGCTAGGAAACAATACTGAAAAAAGTAAAAGCAATAATTACACAAGAATTCCACCAGGATACCTCTGTAATTTATCACTTATGTGAGAAGATACAGGCTTTTAATTTTGCATAAAATAGGTGTTCAAGAAATGTCTTAAATGATGATGCATCATGATTTCTATAAAATTAATGTGTTTTGAAGCTACAATTAACAGGAAAGAAGTAAGTATTGGAAAGAATGTAGATCAGCTTTATGTTACGGTATTCTTAATGTTATCAGAGTCCATTTATTAAATAGTAAAAGTCACATTTGTTAACAATTTTTTTTTTAATTCTCACAATATCTCTTTAAAAATAATCTGTTTTGTAAATGTACTGGTAAATCCATTATGAAAAACAGTATGGAGTTTATCCAAAAAAATTAAAAATAGAACTACCACATATGACCCAGCAATCCCAATTCTGGGTTATGGAGTTGACCATTGAATGACATGGTTTGAATGGCACATGTCTACTTATACATACATTTTTTTTCAATAAATATAGTATAGTACTGTAAATGTACTTTTCTCTTCCTTATGGATTTTTCAATAACATTTTTCCTTTCTGTAGCTTAGTTTATTGTAACACTGCAGTAAATAGTATATATAACACAGAAAATATGTGTTAATCAACTTTTTCTTACTGGTAAGGCTTCTGGTCAATAGTAGGCTACTTGTAGTTAAGTTTTGGAGGAGTTAAAACTTATATGCGGATTTTTGACTCCCTAGGGACTGGCCCTTCATCCTTGTATTGTTCAAGGGTCAACTGTATATACAAAGAAAATGAAACCATTATCTCAGAGAGATATCTCTACTCCCATTTGTCAGAACATTATTCACAATACCCAAGATTTGGCAAAAAACTAAGTGTCCAACAGCAAGAGAACAGACCAAGAAAATGTGGTACATATATACAATAGAATATTACTCACCCTTTAAAAAGAAGGAAATTTTGCTGTTTGCAACAACGTGGATGAATTACAGGGTGTTAGAGTAAGCAAGATTATCCAACAGAGAAAGAAAAACACTGCCTGGTACCACTTACGTGTGTACTCTTAAAAAAAAAAAAAAAGTCAAATCTACTGAAGCAGAGAATAAAACAGTAGTTTCCAAGGGCTGTGGGGTGGAAGAAATAGGTAGAGGTTGGAGCTGATAAAAGTTACAGTTCATCTACAAGATGAATAGTCTGAGGATCTAATGTGTAACATGGTGGCTATAGTGGGTAATACTCTATTGTTTAACTGTAATTCGGTGAGAGTAAAACTTAAGTGTGTTCACCAACAAAAGAGGAAAAAGTAAATATATGGGGTGATGGAGGTGTTAATTGGCTTGATGAAGAAATCCTTTCACAGTGTAGACGGGTATCAAATCATCACCTTGTGCTCTTTAAGTACCTTATAATTTCATTTGTCAATTATACCTCAATAAAGCTGAAAAATATCATGGTTTAATAAACTGATTATCAATTGCTAAAAAATGTGCAAAGCAGGTATTCAATGACTCCATCAGATAAAAGAGTCATCATATCCCACTACTTTCTCAGGACTCACTTGGGAAGGCAGTATGAACAGCAAAAGCATATAAAATTTGTCAATTAAGAATTAGATTTGTAAGACAGAAAGAGAGAAAGAGACAGAGAGAGATTTATTTGGAAGGTTTATGGTCTTATGAGACCAGAGTGACCAAAAAATAGACGGATTTCTCCTAGCCTCTCGCTTCCCACAGTCCTAGATTCCTTTTCCTCATTCAGCACCTAGCCAAATAACGGGCAGAGAGAGTAATCATGGTTAAAATGCAAGCATGATTCAAAGCATGGTTTTTAAAACAAACTGCCTGGGTTCAAATCTTGACTTTTCTATCCACTAGTTACTTGACACTCGCAAATTATTTAAACTTTCTAAGCCTCGTTTTCTCATAGATAAGGAAAATAATAATGTTGTGAGGACTGAGTGAATTTACATATATAAAACCACCTAAAAGATCCCAGAATTTAGTAAACACTATGTAATTGTTAGTGCTTCTCACCTTTGGGACTTAACCTACCTTTGTTTGATTTCTCTGTATCTACTTACATTGATTTTTCTTTAATAGTAACCATTTTTAATTATACAGTACAGTGGCATTAATTGCACTCAATGTATAACCATCACCATTGCCCAATACAAAACTGTATTCATCATTCCAAATAGAAACTCTAAAAACATTAAACAATAAGTCCTCGTTCATCCCTTCCTTTATCCCCTAGTAAACTTTATTTATAACCTTGGGTTTATTTAAAAATTATAAAAACTTATATTTTTATTACACACAATAAGACACCTTTTAAAAAGAATTTTAATGTTTATTTATTTTATTTTATTTTGAAAGATAAAGAGAGAGCACGAGATGGGGAGGAGCAGAGAGAGAGAAAGAATCCCAAGCAGGCTTCACACTCACACTGACACGGGGATCAGTCTCACAGCTGTGAGATCATGACCCGAGCCAAAGTCAAGAGTTGAATACTTAACAGACTGAGCCACCCAGGTGCCCCCACACAATAAGCAATCTTTAGCTTAAAGCTTAAACTTTCACATTTAAAGGGGTTTTTAAATTGTTTTTAAAATGTTCACATTTTAAAAGAGCAAAAAAAGCTGAATATGTCTTTCAGTACAGGTCCATGCTTAAATATTCACATCTCAAAGCTGTTTTGAAAAGACTAAAAAAATGGCTAAAAATAATTTACAATTGGCAATGATTAAAATCTCCTTGTCTTTGGAAAGGCATAGTAATGACTCATATGAATTTAAAGTTTACGCATTTAAGAGTTTAATCAAGCATGTAGTTTTTACCTGAATACAAATGGTCTTAAATTGTCACTACAGTTGGTTTTGGAATGATTATTTTATCAGGAAAATCATTCTTCAGCAAAACCATAGGCTCAGTGTTCAAATGCTCTTTTTGAAGGGTTTTGGACTTTCAACTTGGAACAGAACCGCATTTAATTTCTGTATCTCTTACATAGAGAGTACATCACAGACTCCATCAGGCCATTCACAAGACCAGCAATATGCAGAGCAATGAGGCCAGTCTCTTCCTGTGTCACTAAAGCGAACTACACAAGGTGTATATGAAACAAGAATGATAATATCTGTTACAAGCAATCTTGTTTCATTTTCCTCAGTTGCTTCACAGGGCCCAGTGAAAAGCTCACACCCGCTAATGCAGCAATATTCGAGGGTATAAAGCAATACAAAAAGCTTTATGCCACCAGAAATGAATAGCAATCCAGTGCCAGCAAGGATAAAACAAAACAAAACAAAATAAAACAAAAACTGCTGCATACAAAGCATCTGCCAAACCATTTTAATCTGATATTAAAACTATAGGACAGGGCATCCAGGACCTTTTCAGTCCAGACCTGCTCTTTGTCATCCTAATCCCCTCTCCATCTGCTCTGTGGCCATTTCCCCAGGCTGTATCAGCAACCATTCCTTCACCTGCCCTTTCTGCCTAGCAAAAAACTCCCGGTAATCTTTAATTTACTTTCTGTCTCCACAAATTTGCCTATTCTAGATATTTCATTGAGAAGACTCATACAATAAGTGTCCTTTTATGTACGATTTATTTCACTTAATGCAATGTTTCCAAGGTCTGTCCGTGTATCAGAATTCCATTCCTCTTTAAGGCTTAATAATATTCCATTATGTGTATATATGATATTTGCCTAATGCATTCCTCTACTGATGGATACATGGGGTGTTTCCATTTTTTGAGTACTGTTACTAATGCTGCAATAAACATTGGCATAAAAATAGATCCCTATCTTCAATTTTGGGGAATAGCATTTGGAGTGGAATGGCTGGGTCAAATAGCAACTCATTATTTAGTTTTTTTGAAAAACAGCCAAACTCTTCCCATCTTAACCTTCCCATTATTTTTCATTCCCACCAGCAATGTACCAGGGTTCCAGTTTCTCCACATCACTACCAACTCTTGTTATTTTCATTTTTTTCTTTCATTATATCCATCCTAGCACCTGTTAAGTGAAATCTTATTGCTGTTTCTATTTGCATTTCCCTAGGGACTAAAGATGTTGAACATCTTTTCATGTTCTTATAAGTCATTTGTATGTCTTTGGCATAATGTCTGTTCAAGACTTTTATCTATTGTTTGTCTTTTTGCTGTTGAGCTTTAAGAGTTCTTTATACATACTGGGGCCCCTGGGTGGCTCAGTAGGTTAAGCTTCTGACTTCAGCTCAAGTCATAATCTTGCAGTTTGTGAATTCTAGCTCCGCGTTGGGCTCTGTGCTGACAGCTCAGAGCCTGGAGCCCATTTAGGTTTCTATGTCTCCCTCTCTCTCTCTGTCCCTCCCTCGTTCACCCCCTCTGTCTCTCTCTCCTTCCAAAATAAATAAACATTTAAAAAATTTAATAAAAAAAGATTCATTATATATGTATATTAAATATTTATCAGATGTATAATTTGCAAATATTTTCTCCCATTTTCTAGATTATCTTTTCAGTTCCTTGAAAATGTCCTTTAACACACAAAATGGTTAAATTTTGATGACATTCAATGGATCTTTTTTCTATTATTGCTTATGCTTTTGGTGTCATATTTAAGAATTGGTTGTCGAGGTGCCTGGGTGTCTCAGTAGGTTAAGTGTCTGTCTTCAGCTCAGGTCATGATCTCACAGTTTGTGGGTTCAAGCCCTGCAACCAGCTCCGTGCTGCCAGTGCCTGAGCCCACTTTTTTACAACAAAAACATATCAATTGGTTAAGCATTTATTAAATATACATATTTACTTTCGGCACCTCAGCTTTTGTGTAAATATAGAGCAGTGACTTAAGAATTACTTGAGCAATAGTAATGGCGGCAACTGCACACTACCTAGAAATGCAAATTTGGTGGCTCCAGACTGGACCTACTGAATCTGAAACTCTGGGAGGAGGCCAAGCAATCTGTGTCTTAATAAGAAGATTCCAAAGCAGAGTCAAGTCTGAGACCCACTAGTAAAGACAATAAAACGTGCACCACCTCAGCTGAATGGATTCTCCACTTACCCACTTTAATTTCCCAAAGCCAGCATCAGATCAGAGGAATTGATTATATCCAATATTCAACAAACATTTATTCTGCATAGGCAACTATTACCAAATTAAACCCTAAGCTATATTCCTGGAACAAGGGGAAAAAAACGGTAAAGCATCTGCACTCAGGGAGCAACAAACCTACATAAAAAAGCCTTTTGAATCACTGATAAACCAAGGGCTAGAGCAGAGTTTTCCCCAGAGAGTGCCATTAGAACCTAGCAGAGTTCTAGCTCAGAGCCTCGTTCTGGCTGTCTGGATAGAATAGGCAAGGATAGTAGAAAGTTACTCAGAGGAAGGGAAGTAAGCTGGGTTTTAAAGAATGAATAGAAACTTTCCAGAATAACAGTGGGTGAAGGGCATTTCTTACAGAGGTAATTATACATGCAAATATGGTATGGCAAAGTTATGTGAGGGTTTGGTAAATAACACGTCTATGTATAGTACACATGGAAGCTGACTACGCATGGCTAAAAAAGAAATTGAAGAGAGAATAAAGCCTGGATCATAAAGAACCTTGACTATCTTGTTTAGGTAGGTGCACTGGTCAAGTAGGCAATGTGTGTCAGGGAAGCGTGCTAGGCCAGAAAGGAAACCAGAAATCCTTGGATTTTGTAATAATGATTTTGCCAGCTGATTAGATGATGACTGGTAAGGTATCAGAGAGAGAAAATTTGTTAGATGGTTGTTATATATTTACTGCAATAATTTGCTAAGCCATCTAAAGTGAAACAGTAGTTTAGACACATATCAGTATGAATTTGTTCACAGCAACAGAATTTGTAGTTTGATGTGAATTTCCTATTACTTTACAACATGTCAGTGACGTCTGTATTGTCATAAGAGGTGGAAACTCTTAAATAATTGTCCTTAAAGATCTCAGTAAAAAAATGCAGTGAGTCTATTACAAAGTGTTTTTTTATAAGTCAAATGAAGAAAATATCTGCACAGCTGACTTTTTCTTTTTTCATCAAATTAGTCATTTCACAGCACCTTTGAAATATATACTTAGCAGCACTTACTGAATAATTTGCTTATAAATATGACCCATATGGTCCTCAGTTTAGGACAGAAGGAAATAAATCACTTGTGCTCAAAATAGTAATTGTAGCTTTAATAGCATGTACTTTTCAAGATGGATATGCCATTTTCTTTGTTCTCACCAAGCCTATATTTACAGTCAACTGATTATTTTCAAATTTGCTTCTCTGTCTTATTTCACCATAGAAAGAACCATTTGTACAAGTGAAAATAATATTTCTCTCCTTTTCTCTTTTTATTTTTCCTTCTTTATATTTCCATCACACTTATTTGGGGCCTTTAAATAAAACAATGATCTTTCCTCTTTGGTTCTCTCTTCCTTTCTAATTGCTTGGGCCTGTAGATTCAAGGGATTTGTATGCCTAAGAATATGGGAGGCATTTCCCATATACCCAGAAAAACTCCTATGATAGGGAGCAAGAGCCCATGAAGGGCTAGCTATTATATGTAGCTACATCAGAGAAGACCAAAAAATATCACCATGAAATTGAAAAATCTACACTGATTTCTGATTGAGCAGACTGGATATAGTATTTTGGGAAACCTAAATTCTTGAAGAAACATTACCATTTTAATAATAAAAGAAGGTGAATTATTTAATAAGTTGTTAAGAAAAATTATCCAAACTTGTAAATAAACCAAAAAGAGGTGTGCATGTCCTTTCAAGTCATACTGGAATATTGTCTAGGAGGGCCATGCAAAGATTATGTAATTATTTAGGCCTGTGTGCCTTTATTTGACTAGCTGTTTATTATTAGGTTTCAGATTCGATGGAGTTACATGTTAACTTGTGGATTTGTGTCTGGTAGAGATGTGAATTATTTGTCTGATAGTAAAGACAGCCCTGTATAGTTTCGTTGCCTTACTGAACAGCAACCAGCTTTATATCTTACTGTGTTCTCAGTTGGCAGAAGGGGCTAGGGATATCTCTGGAGCCTCTTTCATGAGGCACTAATTCCATTCATGAGGTTCTGCCCTCATGACCTAATCACTACCTCCCCCCGCCCCCAAAAGTCACACCTCCTAATAACATCGCCTTTGGGAATTAGGATTCCATTAATAAATGTTGGGAGAACATACTCAAGCTATAACACAGAGTCTATAAATATTCATATATGGCTTTTGGTGTGTCAACTTGGCTAGGATAAAATACTTTCTCCAGAACTGCTTTTCTAGTCTGATTCCAGATAAGGCAGACTATAAGAAATACTGTTCATGAGAGCTGTGGGACTGAAGGAAGCTTAGCCACTCTGTAGCATGAACCTGTGTTCTCCCAGGTCTCGAGTCAAACACCAACTAGGCACTGCAGTGAAAGGCTTCTGTCGACATAAGTACTTAATCAGTTCACTTAAATTAGAGAGATTTGAGCGGGCCTGACTCTTACGGAGGCTTTCCCAGAGGACACACCTACGCCCTGCTGAGTTCCAGCCACTCCTAATCATTCTTCCCTGACTGCCTTGCCTGAAAAGCTTTGGCCCATGCCTGTGGGCGCCAGCCTGCTTGTGATCTTCCCTTCCTGGCTTTCTGACATGGTTCAGATTTGCTTCACCAGTCCCCACAATTTATAAGCCATTCTTGAAATAAAAAAAAATATATATGTGTGTTTGGGAAAGGGAAGGGCATATCCATGTATCTTTCTTACTTCGCTTACCTGGTTGAACCCTTATTAATAAACCCCATTAATGAGTTAAATAAACCTTTGCCACGCTTACTCTATATTTGTATGAGAGGCATCTTTTTCAACCTTTAAAGGCTTCACTTTGACAAGGTAAAAAGTGAGTATCAGCATTAGTTATTTTGGGCTCTGCTAAACTAATAAACCAAGTACTGTGTCTATTTGTAACAAATTTCTCTCCATGGTTCCAAAGCAACTAGTAGTGGGTTGTAAGACAGACACCATCAAAGAATGGCCTTATATAATAATAATTATTATTATTATCATTATTTTTGTTAATATTATTTAGAAATAATATTATTTAGAAAGTAGTTTACTTAATTTCTTATTAAGCTTATGGAACTAAGTTCAATTTTGGGGAGTAACTTTGCAAGGATTTTTCAAACAAGATATTCTAGGGCTAGAATGTTCACTGACAGTGACTTATTTTGCTTATCACCCACTTGATCTGATTGCTTTAGGCATGTGTAACAGACAGAGGAAAAATACAAGGAACATAATGACCAGGAAAGCTGCTGTGGTCAAACGCTGCATCCTATCAGTCAGTTGAAATCAACAAGACAGAATGGCAACCAAGAAGGACCTTTGGGAAAGGCCAACTATTTATATTAAGTGTTTCTGTCAATTGAGTCAAAAACATGACTCATGATGACTTTTGGCAGCTGGAGGGACAGAAAAGATTATTATTTTTTCCAAATGTGTCCTTAGAGAGTTGCATCTGGTGAATAAGCATCCTTTCAAAATAGCCCTTGAGATTAGAAGAGGATGGGTTAAGAGAGGGATGATAATTAAAAATTGGAAGAAATACAAGTGAGTAAGCAAGTGGGAAAAAGAATGACACAGATGAAAAGAGAAAAAATGACAGGGAAAAGATTCTCTTTCGAATCACTGCCCTACACCACAAAGAGGAAAGCAACCAGTCTGTGGGATTTTCTGCTGGTGACTCAACAGGGGCGTGATTAGTTGTAGCTCAGATACGGACAAGGCCTCTGAGCCAAGTAGGGCCCTTACTAGACAGGGAGGGGAGACAGCAGACCTCCACTCCTTGTGACTGAAAGAGGAAGGGTGTAGTCTGTTTGCACTTATCCTGCATTTCATCACTTTGACTTGTGATGTTTTCATTCACTTAAAAAAAATGATGAAGTGATCCCCAATGGGTGTGTTTCACTTTCGAAACAATAAAGACGTCTGTTTTTTTGGTGATGCTGGAAGAACAAATTTTCACCAACCGCTTTTTCCACATTACACAGGGAGGGTATTCAATATCCAAGTGGGTGGCTCCCTCAAAGGAACCAATTTTGGAAACCTCCACCTAGTTTGGATTTTTATGGTTTTTTTCACCCAAAGTTCTCAAGGGATTACCAAGCAAAATATGAGATCCCTGTCCATATTTCGAGGTGGTAGGAGACAGGGTTCCAGACACCTCTTTGGCAGATTTAAAAATGGCTGAAATGACTGTTGGTACCCAAGAGAAGATAACAGTAGAACCAAGAATAAAACCAAAAGAACCAGTAGATCCTATGCCTCAAATTTGTTCTGCCTGTGAAGCTTTTGTACTCCTCTATCATAAAAATCATCTCGTTGTGATTACACACAAAATAATGCCCCTTTAAGAAAACACTGCCACTACCTATGTGTCAGTGTGTATCATTACTTCCTGAAAGAGAGGGTCACATTTTCAGGGTCTGAGGCAATTTCCAAGGTATATATTACATATCCCAAATATTTCATAATATTTTTACCTTTAATAATAGTAAGATTCTTGTGGTTGATATTAATTTACTTGTGTGATTAACAGTCAATTTGGAGAACTAACTATGCATATAAGAATTATAGGGTTTTATTTCACTGTAAATTGAACTTTCAGTAGAATATGCCATTTGGCTTTATTTTGCAAGTGGATTATTTAAAGTTGACAAGTGGGGGAGGAAAAAGATTAGCAAATACATCTTTTATATTCTTGAAATAGCTGTACTTTATTTTAAAAATGATTTTTTCTACATTTCCAAATAACCCTTTTTGTATTTCACTATACTGTTGACTATAATTCAAGCTGACTATACGCTTGAGAGTTTTCCCAACAATAGGGTAAATCAATTAGCATGGGTCCTATTCAGCCACTAGAAATGCAAAACAAATATACAGAATATTAAGTATACTCCCTCCAAGTTCCAGAGCTCAGATTCAAAATACACTGCTCATGACCTAGAGGACATATCATCAAATGGGCTGCGGAGAAAGCTCATCTTTGTAATGTTAGTAAAAATCTCTGACAAATCAGTCTCCATTCCAAGTTTCAGGAAATTCTTCATATACATATTTCAACATATTTAAAACACTAAATCTAGAACTGAACACCATTAAATGGCTCATATTTGTTTTCTTGAATTTCAATATGTAGCCAGTGCCAAAAAGCCTCTGGGTGTGTGTACAAAATTTGTAAAAATACATAAAAACCTACTGAGCCAAAACCACAGTGGAACTCACAATAACTTTCCAGACAGCATAATTCACCACTTAGTCACTGGGGAATGCCAATCTCAAAAGATAGATTTTATACCGGGCCAAGAAGATCAACAAAAATAAGCCCTTCTTGGATCAGGAACAAAAGGAAAGTCCAATTATAATGGCCTTAAAACAATACTAGTTTTAATAATAATAATAACAAGTTAACTGTCTAGTCTAGTGTGCCAACATTTAACTAAAAGACTTTTTTAGGGGCGCCTGGGTGGCTCAGTCGGTTAAGCGCCTGACTTCGGTTCAGGTCATGATCTCATGGTTAGTGAGTTCGAGTCCCTTGTTGGGCTCTGTGCTGACAGCTCAGAGCCTGGAGCCTGCTTGGGATTCTGTGTCTCCCTCTCTCTCTGTCCCTCCTCCGCTTGTGCTGTGTCTCTAAAAAAATAAATACATGTTTAAAAAAAATTTTAAAGACTTTTTAAACATTGTATCTTTTGAAATAATACTGAATAGCCAAGAATATCAGAGTATATGGTATTAACTACTTTCTCTTTATTGTACATTGAGCTCTATAGTTCTTCCTGGTTTCATATTAGATTAGTAGAGAAAGTAAATTAAATGTGTTTAGCCACATGTGAGCACGATACTGAGTTACTGACTCTTTCTTATCCCTCTGTCCTGAGCCCAGATAAAGAACAGAAGAAGCGCCATCCACTGCTGTCTGCAACACATATCCTTGGCTTCCTCTGTCTCCTTCCCATCGTCCTAATTCAGACAGGAGCTGCCTCACGTGGGCAGCCACACCAGTTCTCTTCGCCTTCCTCACTTCTGTTTCTGCTCTTCTTCACTGTCCCTCTGCCACTACGGTTTCTCAGCTTGGTCTCTCCTCAGCTGTTAAACTTATCTTTAAAAAAATGATAATCAGATCACTTCATTCTCTAGCTTATACTTTCTTGTAGCTTCTTACTGCACATAGAATAAAATCCAATTCCCACAAGAATCTACACAATATGTATGTAGTACCTGCCAACTTCCCTCTGGTGCATATATATACAACCCACAGGGACTCCAGTGTGACAGTGTAATGCTGAAGTTAATATGATTTGTTAGTTGTTTAGGCTTCTGTTCCTTTAAATATATACACGTATATAAATCTAAGAAATTATATTGTGAATGTGGATCTCAGGTGGCTTAGGAGAACTATCTCACAGCAAAAGAGATAAAACATGGAAAATTGCATTAGGCATGTTATGCATAAATATGAAACCCTGGATATCCATTTCATCCACTATGTCATTTTGTGTATTACCTCTGCAACAACAAATACAGAACTTTCATGCAAATAACTCATCAAAGTCTATTCTTAGGAGCTTAGGCAGCTAAAATGAAAATGAAATAGATTACAAAGTAAAGAATAGCAAAGGAATACTGTGACATATTACAAGAAATCAAAGGGCCTAGGTTCTAGTCTGCATTGGCCAGCTTTGTGATCTTAGGGGAAAATAATGTCTTAGACTCCACTCCTTGGTATATGAGTACCATAACTAGACAACTTCCGTATCCTTCACAAATGTATTACTGTGTGACTCTACAAATAAATGAGAAGCATGAAGGTGTACAGGATGACAGTATGACATTAAACTCTCTTTTTTCCCTCCATTCCTATTATCCTTATCCTTCTCTGAAGTTTTAAAGGGGTAGAAATATCAGCCCAGTAGGGCATTCAAATACAGCTTAGAACAAAGAACTCATTTGAGAAGCTAAATAGATTTTGAAACTCAAAACAAACACAATTGTTTAAAAGCCAACGAGTTATTCATATGTAAGACCTTAGGCATTTATTATGGGGACAGTTTTCAGTTTGTGGTTTTGAATTACCAAAAAAAAGTCTTGTCTTGGATGAACAGGAAGCAGAGCCTAGAGGACTAAATAAAGTCCATGAAACAAGCACAGAGTAAAAACAGATTGAGAATGATGACCAAAGAGTAGCTTCCCTGCTGTACAGGAAAGAACTATTAAACACACATGAGTTCACACATACTTCTGGATAAGGAAGAGTTTGGAGAATATTAGAAGGCCACACGTTAAGGTTTAGATGCTTTCTGGGTCCCCAAGAAGACAGCCAGAATCCCACAGTAGACCCGTGGATTTGGGAGAGGAAAGAAAATCGTATATAAATGCCCAGAAAGGATTGACAAAATCCAGTGGAGAGAATTTATATCTTTCTTCACAGGAAACCTCCAAAGAAAATTTCCAGCTCCTCAAAATTTCGAGAGCTGCTCATATGTCAAGATACAATTGGAGATTAGAAATGACTGGTGTTTCCACAGATGAGTCTAAGGTCAGGCCTAACAAAGTTCATCAGGACTAAAGTGGCAGGGAGAGCAGATGAGAAGACATAACTCCCAAGAGGTGGGGGAAGGTACAGTACACTCAGAGGGTCTTCTTTATTTTTTTTTTTTATTTTTTTATTGTTTTAAATGTTTTATTTATTTCTGAGTGAGAGAGAGAGACAGTGTGAGCAGGGGAGGGTCAGAGAGAGAGAGGGAGACAGACACAGAATCTGAAACAGGCTCCAGGCTCCGAGCTGGCAGTAAGCACAGAGCCCGACGTGGGGCTTGAACCCACAAATCGTGAGGTCGTGACCTGAGCTGAAGTCAGAGGCTTAACCGACTGAGCCACCCAGGCGCCCCTCAGAGGGTCTTCTTTGGACTGACTGGACTTTGGCCAGGAATTGGAACAGGGGGACAGACCACATGACCAGAGACCACAAGGAACCAAGGAAGGGAGCTGTGAGTGTCAATCTACAGAGCCCTCAAGTCAAACGGAAAGGAATACCACAGTTGAGGAATGACCGAACAGTGTCACTTATGTCAGACTCCTAGGGAGGAAAATTATGTTTGTAATTTGAAAGTGACTTAGTTATCTAGAAATACTTATATTAAGCACCTTATACCATCTGTGAAAATAGGGGTTCAACAACCAAGTTAAATTCACTTATTAAAAACTGAAGACAAAAGTAATTCACATAAATTACACAACTGAATGGGGACTGCAAAACATCTGAACTCAGGTAAATGCACATCAGAGTATCTGGAAGATGATACTTTAATCTGTTGTTGTTGTTTTCACCGTTGAGAAAATGGGTGGTTTAAAACTTCCTAGCTGCTGCCACTTCTCGCAGCAGAGACCACAAATCTCTGTAGAGCAGTGTACCTGTCACGACACAGCTGAGCAGTCAGCAGCAGAATATGTAGGACCATCACGACATGTAGCTGAAACAGAAAATAAATGATTTCCATTTCTGTGCTATTTTTTTTTCCCTTCACCACAGGGAAAATTTAAGGGAGTGTGATGACCTCCATGAGAGAAAACAAAACCTTTCATACAATACTAGTATATAAATGTATCCCTTAATGTGAATAAAAATATATGTGACATTCTGGAGCCTAAGCTTTCGAAAGGAAACATAATATTATGAAGAATATATTGCATTTATTAGGTAAGACTCTTCCTCAACTACCTGACATGTATTGAAAATACATTTTATGCATGTATTTAAAATAAGAAGTCACAAAAAATTAAATCAGAAACATTAACTATATAGCATAATCCACGGACTCAAGATGTCTATAATAAGATATTAAATACATTTAGGAGATTTACGGTTATACACTGGTGCTAATTAAAAGTTTACATGCATTATCATCATATTTCTCAATCAATCTTTATTCTATTTACTTCACAAATTCTTGGAGTCATGAAAACTTACTGTAAGGACCCAGAAGAATCATTCAGTCTTCTTTCTAACAATGTGAAGAACAGTAAAGAATCAAAATGAAAATTGTCTTTAGATTGTGTTCCAAATGTAGAATTGTTGATATTCTATGGGAAAATGGGGTAAAAATGTAGACAATGAAAAAGGGATATCTATTTCTGTGTTCCAACTGTTTGAGAAATTGTTGTTTTATCAGAAATATACTCTGATAAGACATGTAAACTAAATAAAACAACTATTCAGGTTACAATATCAATATCCATATCTAAAGCATTATATGTGAAGAATTTTCAGTTCTTCAGAAATAGTTGCCAACATGTTTCAGTTGCAAAATCTCCTAAAACAGTCTTTCCTGAATATTTTGAAAAATGCTTACAATAGCTATATTCCACAAAATCTCATTTATCTGATAACAGGCCATTCAAAAGAATGTAATTTGAATATCTCTACAGTTGTATCAAGAGAGGTTTTCTGTTAATAGTGATCATTTATTTTGAAATAAAGTTTCAAGGTTACAGAAATACATGTAAGGAAAGTAAATGGCCACTCACTAGTTGTGAAACTATGCTAGGTTTCTCTATATGTGAACTGCAAAAAGACCACATTCAATGTCCTAAGATCACTTCATGATATAATTGCTTTATATATTTAAATGTCTTCACACTAAAACCCAATCACCATGACTAAAATAATTACAAGGTGGTCTCATTTGGTTATCAGGGTCACTGTAATAAATGGGCTAACCCTGAGATTTTTATTCACATGAGAAACAACAGTGAGAATTACAACTATGTAATGGAAAAAAAAAAAAAAACTTTAAAAATATTGCTCTATTTTTGTTGACAGTATTAACATTTTACTTTATTATCTTCTCATAAAACAGAAATAAGTATTTTTAAAAGGTTATTCTAAGTTAACGAGAAAAATAAAAGAAAAGCTGCCAGAAGTTTTATTTTTATTTTTTAGAATTATTTTAGTTTTCTGAATTTGGAATGAATGCACAGGTAAAACAGTTCAAATGATATTAAAGTGTATACAATACAAAATTATTTTCTTATCCACTCCTACCCAGCTTTTCTTCCTAAAACCAACCACTGTACCTGGTTCCTAGGTTATCCTTCCATAGATAACATGTACACATATAATTACATACATGTAGATTTCTTTTTTAACATACAAATATTATCGTGATAAGGAGCCTTTTCTATGCGTTGAATGTTTTTCACTTAACATAAATAGAAGGTTTCACTGCATATAAAGCCTCCTTATTCTTTTTAATGTCTGCATTAAAAAGATGTCTGGACAGATTTACAATAATTTATTTGAACAGTCCACAGTAATGTGCATTTTTTGGTACTGCAATTGCTGCCCTTACACATACATTATTCTGTGTATGTGAAAGTATATCTTTAAGATAAATTCCTAAAAATTGAATTGCTGGAACAGAGGACATGCATTTCCATTTGTGATTAGATGAATAAACCTTTATTTAATTCCAGTTATATCAATGTATGCTCCCATTTTATGTATAAAAGAATCTATTTCCCCATATTATAGGGTTTAGAACTTATTTACTGCAATTTTGTAAGGTACCAAATTGACTTCATTTGCCTACCACTGCAAAATGTTTTTAAAAAAGAAGAAAAAATACAAACATTAATTATTAGTACTGAAAAGATAGCATGTTTTCTTTTAATAAAACCAAATACAATCTCCATATCTGAATTTTCTTTGAATGGATAAACTGATGTCATTTTTCACAAAGCCAAGTTATTTAAGATGAATAATTCTCTCCAAACTTCAGCATCATTGCAAATAAATCAAAATAAAATAACTTCAATATGAATGGAAATAGTACAATCAGTAGAAAGCCATGCAGTTCCTCATGTATATTTTAAAGAGTAGACAATGCAATGCTAGTAATCAATTTACGATCACTCAAC
Organism: Crocuta crocuta; assembly: GCF_008692635.1. Lineage (NCBI taxonomy): Eukaryota > Metazoa > Chordata > Mammalia > Carnivora > Hyaenidae > Crocuta > Crocuta crocuta. Next base: position 81,865 of record NW_027532411.1, read on the forward strand.
AAACATCAAATATTTAATTCCATTTGTCCCAATTTAGTTGTACCTCAATGTTTTACATCTTTTTTCTAAGAAAAGAAAACCTAGGACTTTAGTTCCTCCAAATAAAGTATACTCTTAGAGATTAAAAAAAAAATCTTCAGCAAACTTTTTCTCCATTCAGTACTTGTTTCTTTTTAGTAATTTTTTGAACAAATTTGTGGACTTCTACATAAAAACACTACTCTCAACTTTAAGCCTGAGAAATTCCAAGGCTTAAAATGTTTACGAGTTACTTGCTCAACAATATTTTCCTTTAAACAAAATCACATTTTACACTTAATCAATGAAAAGGATCAAGTTGATAAATATATATTTGCCATATTATGACTCAGTATGAAGTTTTTAGATTCAAAAGAGCCATATGGCTTTAAAATAACCTGGATGGCTTTTGACCTGTTAATATTTTTCTCTTTGTTCATAAGATGAGATTAAATATTAAAGCAAGGAAAAATAACTTATTCATTTAAATATGATTGCAAATAAATTTCACCGCTCACAATTATACTTATTCGTCACATAACGTTCTCTAGGTTGGTTACCCCCTCTTAACATTTCTTTTCATATCAATGCACAGTAAGTTGCCATGGCTCTGATACAGCCCCAGCAGTTTTAACCTCATGCTTTGAAACATAAGGCATCAGGATTCAGTGAAACTCCTTGGCTATCAAAAGTGTTCCTACAAAGAACTGCTCGACTGAAATTTGTCCCTCTCAGAGATTCAAGAACAGGCATGCACAAAGCTGGCTTTCTGAGCCTCTTCAGACTTCAGTGACATTGCATATGAAGATCTGGCAGAGGTACCAGCTTGACCTATCTTTGACCAGTGCTGGGGTAAAAGAATATTCAGGCATGACAAGAGAACAGTAGCAGAGGTCAGTTCCATCAATGAATGTGAATGAGACTCTCAGTAGAAGAAGAAAGGAGGGATGCTTGGGGGAAATAAGATGGAAAGAACAGCCTGAGGTTGTATTTCTAAATTGCTCCAGAAGCCCAGGCACAAAGACCCTTGTCTGAGCAAAAGCTGAAACATTTTCATGATCAGCCCCAGCATCTCATACATTATTAATATTCCTTTCCTCGGTGACTGTGTATTAGCCATATTCTTGCAGTGAGGTTTCATTATATGGAAATAATTTTTTGAAAACTTCTTACAGTTAGAATTTTCAGATATCAATATTTTGTAATTCATAAAAGTGTGTTGGTACCATTGGCTTTTACCTTAGTACACGGCACTTATAGCGTCTTAAAACATTGGTTAAGGTCTTTATTGTTCCGAAACTTATTGTGCACTATAATATCTTCCAACTAAAATCTGTAAGTAGCAATGATGTCTTTCTAAAATGAGGTCTTACTAACTCTCTTCCAACCTCACTGCCACCATTTAGTCCTTACCACCAAGAAATATGGTCCAAACTCCCAGGCAATTTCATATAATATTCAGGATCTAGCTCCAATTAACTTCTAAGTCATACCTCTAGCCACCTATCATAAATTTTGCACTGTACACATTAAACACTTCTTGAAGTTCCTCAAACATAATATTTTTTAATATAACTCTGTGCAAGTATTCTTACCAGCCTACCTACTGTACTCCTATTATGCCTTTAAAGTAAATCTTATGTCCCTGTCCACCCTCTTCTCTGAGGCCTCAATAATTACTATGGGAAAATTAACAACTTCTCCTACTAAAACCTCACATTTTAGATTGTGTTAACTTGCATTGTAATTATTTCTATGTGTTTACCCTTCATTAAAATGTTAGTTAATTTTCAGGAATTTACTTTCATATTTGCACACATAATGCCTACATAACATCTGATCCCTGGTAAGTAATCAATGAATGTGTGTTGAATTGGATGAATAAACAATAAATTAAATACTCAAATAAAGTAAAACTGCACAGAAGATCTACATAGTTAATATTTTTCTGGTAGAAGGCTGCCTTGTTTTTTAATACCCCAACTTTATAGAAAATGTGTCTCTTAACACAGTATTTTCAGCCAATATTTATATAGAAAAATTACATTTATGTCTCTAAAACTCAATATGACATTTTTGAACAAATTGCATGGGGAAAAGTAATTTTCCAAATAGAATTGATAGAACATTGGAATTGCATGGACATTTTGAGAAGCAAGCCAAATCTCAACAAAGGGGGTATTCATCTTAGATGTTGCTGGCACTAAGAAATGCCATGTTACTGCAAACAAACTGCTTTTTGATAGGCATATCAGTTACATTTGGTGATCTGAAAGAAATGTTTAAATATTTAACAGGTATTTGTATATAAAAATATACTTTTTTAAAAGAAATTGGGGGTTTATGGCTGATGTGTAATTCATCGTATTATTTCCCATTTAAAATAATGGGAAATTATTGTTTAGCATTTTCATTTAGATGTTCTGATTTTGAGGAACAGATTATTGTTAATACATGGGAAACAGCTATATTAAATGAGCTATATAATACATGCAACTCATTGTACTGTTTACTGTGAGAAATATAAAAATAAAGGTGGCTTGTGTCTTGTCTTCAAGTTGCTTACAGTTCAGTTCATGTCAGAAAGATGAGAGGATCACAGTTAATTTTCATTTCCAATGCTAACTCAAGAAATTGCAGTGGCTATATAGCATGCTATGTTAGTAAGGATTCCTCGGCCATACCCCAGCTTGAAAGAATGCCATGATGATTAGTGATGTTCATAACAGAAATATACTTGCCATCACTACTCTATGGATTCACAGGAAAAAGAAAGCATTTCTAGTTGAAATGATAAATTAAAATCTCCTGAAAGAGTTGACACTGAAGCTGGGCAGGATAATTTTAGGAATGAGAGTGGAAAGAAGTCATCAAAGTAAAGCAGTGCCAGAAGAAAGCCTGGAAGAGAAAGGACTGGGAAAATTCAATGAAAGCAAGTAGTCAGGTTGGTTGGAGCCAAATGCATTCTTCTTGTCCTCAAAATGGGGCCACAGGGTAGCTCCTCAGAAAGTCTTTTTCTTCTTGACACAAATGACCAATGAGAAAGTCTCTTCTACAGAATAGCAGTCTCATGATTTGAAAAATTAAAACTGAAAGCTAAAAATTACTAGTATATGGAGGGAACTAATGCTAATTTTAAAACAAAATGTACTAAGTGAAGAAAAAAATATCTTGGCATACCTCTGAATCAGTTAATGAAACATGGACTGGATAAAATAAAATAAAATATAAAGCACTGTAGGCAATAATCTAATCAATAGGGAGTAGTAATAAAAAAGAAGAGAGAGAAATTTTAGATGCAAGGATATTACAGAGTTGCCACCCTTCAAAAGGTTAACTCAGAAAGAGAAAGAAATTATTTCTAATTGCTGATAGAATAAAGCTCCAAAAACCTCACAGAAGTTTCAACAATAGCCTCCCAGCAAACATTATGCATCCCACTTAGTTATTACAGACTCCTAGGAATTACATATACTGTGGTATTAGTCCTGATGGAAACACAAATACTTCAGGATTATTCCTAAGTTGGCCTCAGAATCACCTTCATGAGAGAAACAAGAGAAAGTACATTCAGGGGGAATGGAAGAGAGGCTTACCAGGAGAACTAAATTTGTATCAATCATTTTACTACATTTATCTGATCACTTCTTGGTCTTTCCTGCATTTAAAAAAAAAAAGTTCTTGGCCTCATTCTTAGCCTCTTACCAGTCTTCTCTCAAGCTAACAGTAATTTTTATAGGTCATAAATTGTTTCTATGCATATCAACTGTCTTGTACATCACCTAATAAATGAAATCTGATTCTTTTCTATCTTAACCATTCTTTTCCTCACTGTCCATTCAGTGCTTCAATGCCTGTTGTAACAGTCTGAGTTCAACCAGAGTAACAGAAGTAGGAGGTGATATTTATTAAGAGATTTATTGCAAAGAAATGGTTTCTACAATCATGCAAACTGCTAGGCAAGTCTAAAATCCACACAGTGGGTCTTCAGAAATGGCAGGCTGAAACTTTCCACCATGGATTGAAGCTATTGTCCATAAGCAGAATTTCATCTTCTCTCAGGAAATTGCAGCTTTTAAGATTGTTTCCTCTTATTGAATTGGCCAACTAACATCATCTGGGATAATCTACCTTACTAAAAGTCAACTGACGGGGTGCCTAGGTGGCTCAGTCAGTTAAGCAGCTCAGGTCATGCTCTCACGGTTTGTGTGTTTGAGCCCCACGTCGGGCTCTTGCTGACAGCTCAGAGCCTGGAACCTGCTTCAGATTCTGTGTCTCCCTTTTTCTCTGCTCCTCCCCACTCACACTCTGTCTCTCTCTCTCTCAAAATCAAATAAATATTTTTTTAAAAGTCAACTGACTATACAGTTTAAGTACATCTAAAAATGCCTTCATATCAACATGTTAATTAATGTTTGCCTGAACAACTTAGACTAGTTTATAGTCAAATAAAACCATCATGGCCACCCCCTTGTTAATTTAACACCCACATACCTCATTAAACCATACTTACTATTAAAATTAAACACTAATAAAGTCTTATTTCCATTTAACAAGATCCAGAAGAGAAGTCAAAGTCCTTCCCTAATTTTCGATCTTCTCTTTGATATCCTATAAGATCAGTAATATTAGTCACACAAAACCTCCTTCTTCCACTGTCAATCCCTTATTCCCTTTGCACTTAGGAACCATATCAGTTGGTTATGGTTCTTTGCATGGTAGGGTGAGCCAAAACTTCAGTCATGAAGGTTCTGACTCATTAGCATTCATGCCTGAATTGGGCTTAGTTTTCTACTGACTTTAATCACAGGACCTGGTAAAACATATCCTAAGGGATTTCCTGTGTGCCAGACACACTCTTCCATACTTCCATTTTGTAGTAGCAATTTCCCCTTGGCAATTGATATGAATCATCTCAGTCAGTACAGTAACCTCCTTCTTTAACTGTTGATTCAATGGTGTAAGGACCACAAAGTGGGTGGGTGACAGTCTCAAGTTCCCATCCAATAGTTTAATTGTTGTGTCTTTTAGTAGAAGCATTCCTCTCAATGGAATTAAGTCCTCTAGGTCTGCAGAGCCTAAGGTTGTGGGGACTGGAAGCAAGATTTTGCTAGTGAAAATTTTGCTGGAGGAACACTAGGGGTAACAGAGAACGGAGCCACTCTCATTTCTATGCTTTTATTCCTGGGCCAGTGGATCCTGACTAAGGAAGAAATAGTACTATATACTGGATGCTTATTTAGAGCATATACAGTCTCCTGCAAGGCACTGCCCTAACCCTGTAAATACAGCGACATAGTTAGCATTGCACTCGAGTCTTTAAAATGTTATTTCACCATTATATTAAACCAGCTGCTTACCATGGGGACCATAGTAAGACAAGTGAATGAGCATGGGCCCACTGCTGTACTTCTTTAGCTGTGAAGTGAGTTCTTTGATCAGAAACAATGTTGTGTGGAATTTGATGATGTGCAATAAAGTATTCTATTAGTCTGCAGATGGTAATTTTGACAGAAGCATTATGTGCAAGGAAAGCAAATCTATGTCTAGATAAGTATCTATTCCAGTAAGAACAATATTATCAATCTGCATCAATTAACTGACTGATCATTCTAAGAAATGGTGTCATGCTGAAGATTCAGTGTTGGTTTCTCTTGCTGACAGATTGGAACTTAGCAGTGACTATAGTAAGGTCAGCTTCAGTGAATGGAAGCCCATGTGGTCGAGGCTATGCATAATCTGCATTCACATGGCCATTATGTTCATGACCCCATTGGGCAATGACAACAATGGGAAAAGAAACTTACTAGTATCCACAAAACTGGTCTTCCTATCCACTGCATTATTAAAATCTTCCTCTGTTGAGGTCATTCTTTAATGAGCATTAACAAGGGACACAAATGTCTTTGAAGATCTTTGCCCATTCAGAAGGGTCTACCTATAAATCTCTTTTCTAGTCTTCCTTGTCATCAATTTTCTAACCATATTTCTTCCAAGTCCCTAATCATCCAGTCAAAGCAATCATCAGCCCACAAATAGGCACAGACTTCTAAGTCTGGCCATTTCTTTTTCCAGGCAAAATAAACAACCAGGTTCACTGTTTAAAGTGCCGTGTCCACTAGGAAGAATTTCTTTCACCATTATCCTTCAGGAATATCTCAGAGAGGGGTTATAGCAATTGAGCTGACAACTTTCAAATGGTGTGTCCATATTGTGCAGAACCATCTGTAAACCAGGCCTAAATTTCCTCTTCCTCAGGCAGCTGGTCACAGGGAATCTACCTTAAGGTCATAAGTGCAAGCTGAGAGTTAGAAAGCAATGTAGCAGGAATAGGGGTCTTGTGCATTTTGCCTACTTCCTCATTCACCTTATTTCTTCAGGGCCTATTCAAGCATGATCTCATCCGTACCACCTTTCATTTCATAATGGATTGCCTGACTTAATGGCTTTGCATTTCAAACAACACCCAATTCACAATGGAAAGTTCAGTTCACATGATAACTTGGTGGCCCATGGATAAGCATAAGATACCTAGTAAGGCCCAGGATAGACACACATACACACACACGCGCGCACGCACATGCACACACACACACACACACACATCAATATTTTGTTTCCCTGGAGAATCCTGACTAATACAGACTCTTTCAATAAATTTGGCCTAACTCAACCTTATGTTCCTTCCCCCATTATTCTGGGGGGTATATTCTACAACATTAAAAAGTTTGTTGGTCTTATCAAATATACTCTCAAACACACACACATATACAATTCATCCTATAATTTAACATCTTCCACATATTTCTGGTAACTCTGAGATGTACTGGAGACTTAAAACGTCACTAAATGATTATGAAACTGTTTCTAGATATTTTTCATTAACTGTTTTCATGTTCTACTACAAATCAGCAAAAAGAAAACAAAGGCTCCGATGGAATATGCGGAAGTTATTATTTTACAAGAGTCCAAATCCAGCTATAAAATGTCTATTCTCTGAGGTAAATCATCTTTATTTTATACAAGTTTATATTCTACTTTCTCTTAACCCATGTCAGTGGTTTGTTTCTTACTCCTATCTTTAATCAATCAGCCTTATCACAACACGTTGCCTCCTGTATACATCAGAAGCTCCCAATAGACTTTCAAATGTATTTTGTCTTGTATTCACAACAGATTCACCTTTACTATCTCTTTGCATTAAGATGTATATATTTTTATATACTATATATTTTAAGTATTTCATATAAACAGAAACAAGATTTTAAAAACCCTCCATTTATTGATAAGTCAATATGTACAAGACACTGTACTAATCATATAAAAATGAGGGAGAGTTAGCAACAAAAAGAGTTCTTTCCTTCTCAAAATCATATGGTAGAGTTTCTGTGAAAGATCACATCGCTACAATATTGTCTCTGTCTTTAGTGGAAAATACAGATAGGCGAGCATATGTAGTCAAATGAGGGGAAATAAAGCATTAGAATAGAGATGTGTATAGCCTGCAATGGCCATGTGTGGTAGGCAGAATTCTAAGATGGCTCCCTAGGCTCCCATCCACTGGTACAAGGGCCCTGTATAATCCCTTCCTATTTAGTTTTAGCCAGATTTGAAAGTATGAATGGATATCACTCCCATGATTATGTTTTATTTTAAAGCTGAAGGGATTTTGCAGATTTGATTAAATCCTAAATCAGTTGACTTTAGTTAAACAAATGAAAGATTATCCTAGTGAGCCTGAGTTCATCAATTTAGCTCTGAACAGAACACAACTGCTGAAAACAGCAGCAGACACTCTCTTCTCTGTTGTCCTTGAAGAGGCAAACCACCATATGTGGAGAGGACAATGGACCAGGAAACTGAAGGTCGCTCTGGGAGCTGAGATCCTCAGTCCTACAATCGCAAGGAACTGAACTCTCCAGCACCTAAATGAGCTTAGAAGTGGGCTCTGAGCTCCAAATGAGATTCCAGCGAGGCTGATGCTTTGACTTTGATCTTGTGAGAGAAACTCTGAATGAGAATTCAGCCACAGTATGCCTGAACTTGAAACCTACAGAAAATGTACGGTAACACATGGATATTGTTTAAGCACTTTGAAAACTAAATTGGTAATAATTTCTTATTCAGCAATAGAAAATAAATATGTCTTGCAAAGGGGAAAGTAAATAATTCAAAATGAAGTTACCAATGTCTCCCTTTAAGATAATTTTCCACACTGATGAGAAGCCTTTTCTAGGTGCTTTTTCTTTTGATCTCAGCCCTTAGAGCCGATTTTAAGCATTTCCTGTCTTCTCAAAAGAGATGTGTCGTTAGGCATACCTGCCAGTGAAACAGGCAGCCAAGCACATCAGAAAGAGTCTGAGCTCCAGTGAAATCTACTGAGGGAAGAGAAGAGCAAGCCAGCCTTGAGTGTTGCCACAGGCTTGCTTGTCTGAGATTTCAAAGTCTATGTTCTAATCAGGCTTTGTTTCTTTCATCACTCAGACACAAATTCTATGAATTCAATAAGCTAATGGTTTGAGAATGATTGGGGCAGATTTGCATATTATTGGGAAAGGTTTATCTTTTACAGGAGTTCCTTAAGTTGGTGGGAGTCATTTCTAATAACATGTTTTCTCCACTCCAAATATGGATGCCTAACTTCCTTATGTATGGAGTAGAGGCTACATGCATTTGGTTATTTATTCTCTACCTTCTCACGCTGAGCTGTCTAGAAAGGCATTTTTTTTTTATTATTATTTTTTTTAATAGTTTATTGTCAAATTAGTTTCCACATAACACTCAGTGCTCATCCCCACAAGTGTCCTCCTCCATGCCCATCCCCCCTCCCCCCACATCCATCAGTCCTCAGTTTTTGTCAGCATTCAAGAGTCTCTCATGGTTTGCTTCTCTCCCTTTCCCCCACCATTTCCGCCCTTCTTCTCCCCCTTGTTCCTCCGTCAAGTTCCTCCTAATCCTCCTATACGTGCAAACATATGATATTTGTCCTTCTCTGCCTGACTTATTTCGCTCAGCATAACACCCTCAAGGTCCATCCATGTTGCTACACATGGCCAGATTTCATTGTTTCTCATTGCCATGTAGTATTCCATGGTATAGATAAACCACATCTTCTTGATCCATTCATCTGTTGATGGACACTTAGGCTCTAGAAAGGCATTCTTATCTTAGTTTGTGGACAGTGCAATTGCTCTGCTTCTACAAATGAACATAACTCCAATTTAATATGTAGAATTTAAAGATCTTTGCTTTTTAAATGGACCATATAATCCAATGGAATTGCTACAAACTATGCTTATATTCGGATTAATTTTAAACCTAATCATTTAATTCCACTAAAGATAATCTTTCAATAGTTGCCATCATTCAAACAGTGCTATCCAATATAGTAGCTACTAGTCTCATGCAACTATTTAAATCTAAACTTAAATTAAGCAAAATAATAATCATGGCCTCAGTCTCACCAGCTCCTTTCAAACTGTTCAGTAACCACAGGTGGCTAGTGTCTGCTATATTAGACAATGCAAGTTAGAGAACGTTTCCATCATTGCAGAAAGGTTTATTAAACAATGCTGAATTAAGCCCAGATTCCCAGGCAATATGTTTAAACTTTTGGTAGTTTTACCTCCTTTATGTTTTCTTAATCTAATTTCCCTCTTTTTGCCACAGTTAGCCAGTGTTCTAACCATTCTAAATCACTTACCTTTCACAAATAGGATATTATTTAACTTTTGTATACCCCTTTTTCAAGGTCATTAATACCATTCATTCTTTTGTCCACTTGATAGTCCACCTTTAGCACTCAGCCCAGATATCGCCTCCAATAAAATACCTTTCTTGATATTATCAAGCACAGATAAGTATTTTCTCCTCTGTACTATCATGATGCCTTATTCACACCTTGATTATACTAATGTTTATATGGGTGTCATTCCTTTAGATGGGCTTATCCTATTATTGATCATGAGCCTCTAGAGGAAAGGGGCCTTGTTCTTCTCATCTTTATACTCTCTATGCCACGTATGTAATAGGCAGTACTTATTAAGTTAACCATTCATATACTTATTTTTCTCATAGTATTTTCTTTTTTTTAATTTCTTTTTTTTTTCTTGAGATAGAGAGCATAAGCAGGGAAGGGGCAGAGAGAGAGGGGGACAGAGGATCCAAAGCAGGCTCTGCTCCAACAGGCTGACAGCAGAGAGGCAGATGTGGGTCTCATGAAACGTGAGATCATGATCTGAGCTGAAGCCAGTTGCTCAACTGACTAAGCCACCCAGACCCCCCCCCCCCCAA
>NW_027532411.1:92206-271805 GCF_008692635.1 Crocuta crocuta
GCCCCCCCCCCCCCATACTATTTTCTGATTGACTGAGTGTGGGGCAATAATTTCATACATGGATTTTGGAAAGAGCCCCCAAATAATTCATATGCTACTCATAAAAAGTTGACCTAATGTGAAGGAAGCTACAACAAGACAAAGGACAGAGCCAGAAGCTTCTTTAAACAAGAAATATGACTTGGCAGATAGTGAAACATGTAAGTAATTTGTAAATTTACACTTCTTGAAAATTAAAATTCTATAAAATTAAATAACATCTTAAGTAGAAAACTGAATATATATATATATATATTCCAATTCCACGGTTCTTAATTCCCAGAGAAAGTGGTAGGTACTCAGAAGTTTCAGTGAGGCTGTTGAGTTTTCCTCAATAATATGGTGGGTGGGGGAAAGGGACAGAGTTGCAGTGCATTTAAATTCCATCATGGCGCACCTGTGTGGCTTAGTCGGTTAAGTGTCTGACTTTCACTTAGGTCATGATCTGGCGGTTTGTGGGTTCGAGCCCCACGTTGGGCTCTGTGCTGACTGCCAGCTCAGAGCCTGGAGCCTATTTCAGAGTCTGTGTCTCCCTCTCTCTCTGACCCTCCCCTGCTCGCTCGCTCTCTTTCTCTCTCTCTTAGAAATAAATAAAAATATTAAAAAAAAATAAATTCCATCACTGTATATGTGATCAACCTCAATTGATAATATACTCATTTAGACATTTTTTAAAATGCTAATTACATGATTCTTTCCATTATGTTGTTCTGTGTCATTCCAAAAGGTGGCTAACTGAAAACAGAGAAATAAACTCTATGCTGTGCTCTTGATAAATGTTGCACTTATAGTTATGAATAAAAATATTGTTTCACTGTCTCAGTTTTAGTCATACTTTTTGTTTGTTTGTTTTGGTAGCCTTTAAAAAAATCAAAATGCTGTAGTAACTTCCTCTGGCAAAAGCCGAAGAGCTCTACAGATTTTAGTCTAGCTGCCTGCCATCAGTCACAGAGTTGGAAAGGCCCTCTAGCACACAAGACCATCTGAGTGACGCAGCAGAGCCCTTTTCAAGGGTCTTGGAACATGCAATCACTTGGCTGCCATCAAATATTTCTAGAGGAAAGGAATCCTCAAGTCCAATAGACCAGAGGGTCCTCTGGCTCTGCCAAGAAGCGTGACAGAGGCTATAAAACTGTCTGCTCTCCTCCTCTGCTAAATGTCTTGCCAGAAATCACACAGACTCAGAGTTGTTGAAAATCCGGCTGCTTTATTTCAAAATGCACCCTGCAAGGGATGCTGCTTCCTACTCTCTCGCTCCATCTACTGGAGCTTACTCAAAACACTGATCTAGTTAACATTCAGCTAAGAAAATTATGTTCTAGAATACCTTTCATTCCTCTGTTGTTTCCCCTTGACGATAAAATCCTCAAGAAGCAAAGAGTCTGACAGGCAGCAGTTTGAATTTATTTGCAGAATATTCCATTAAAGAAGAAAAGAACAATGGACAGGTTGAATAAAGCAAAATTCATTGTGAGTACTGTATCCACATTCTTAGTTTCTCCTCCTGAATTTTTGCCTTTTACTATTTTTCCAGAACTTTCCTCCTCTTAAAAATTTATTGTGTAATTTGTGGTAATTATATTAGTAATTTTAGTGGAGGAAATGGTCCTGGATTTGAAGTCAGATTATAAAATTTCAGCTTTGGGGGTGCCTAGGTGGCTCATGTGGTTGAGCAATTGATTCCGGATTTCAGCTCAGGTCACAATCTCATGATTCATGAGTTCAAGCCCCATATAGAGCTTTGTGCTGACAGTGTGAAGCCCGCTTGGGATTCTCTCTCTCTCCCTCTCTCTGCCTCTTCCCTGCTCACACTCTCTCTCAAAATAAATAAACTTTAAAAAAAATTGAGTTATCACCTGTATTCCTTAATTAATACCAGAGAACCACCAGTTCTTAAAGTAAGATAGATGTTCTTACTTATGGGGATTACATTAAAAACTCTGGTGTGACAAAAGAGATAGTCTATAATATCTAAAGTATCCCTAATTATGGAGCCCCCACCCTCAATTCTGATCCATACCAGTCTCCTACTTCCTTCTTCAACTTGCCTATGACCTTTTAAAAATTATTATTAATAGACTTTATTTCTTAGAGATTAGGCATAAAAACTGAACAAAGTATAGAGATTTCCCATACATTTCCTCCAGCTCCCTTAGAGTTTCCCATATGATTAACATCTTTCATTAGTGTAATACATTTGTTATAACTGATGAACTAATATCAATGCAGCATTATTAGCTAAAGTCCTTAGTTTACATTAGGGTCTACTCATTGTGTTGTACAGTGCTGCAGAGTTTGACAAACTCATAATGTTAGGCATCCACCAATACAGTATCATTCAGAATAGTTTCACCACCCTAGAAATCTCCTGGGGTCCACTTATTTAGCCCCCATCATAACCACTGATAACCACTCATGTTTTTACGGTCTCTATATTTTTGTGTTTTCCAGCATGTCATATAATTGGAATCATATAGTATATAGCCTCCTCTGATTGCCATTTTTCACTTAAATTTTGCATTTAAATTCTTCTATGCCTTTATGTGATTTGATAACTCCTTTCGTTTCATTGTTGCATATATATTCCATTGTATGGATGTATCATAGTTTGTTTATCCATTCACCTATTGAAGATCATTGGGTTGCTTCCAAGTTTTGGGCAATTATGAATAAAGCTGAAATAAACATTTATGTGCAAGTTTTGTGTCGTAGGATTATGTTTAGCTTTATCAAAAACTCCCACACTTTCTTGTAAAGTGGCTGTACCATCAGCAATGAATGAGAGTTCCTGTTGCTCTATATCTTCACCAGCATTTGGTATTATCAGTGTTTGTATTTTATCCATTCTATATGTGTGTAGGAACTTCTTATTTTCACTGGGTCTTCAAAGGCCTCTCAGAGTTTCACTGTGATTTCTGTACTGCTGAAAGCCCTTGAGGTCGCTATAAGACTCAGAGCATCTTAATGAATAAATCCAACTTTGTTCACTTCTATATCTCCAGTTACTAGAAGGCTTGACATGTAGAAGGTCCCACTCAGTGAATACAATCTCCTGACATCAAATTTTCTGTCCTCAGTGTCCTTGGAACCAGTCTCTGTCTAGCCACATCATTCTGAGCACCTCATTTTGTGGTTGTAGGACCTTAGGCAAGTCACATAATCTATCTGAATGTCTATTTACTTGTTTAAAAATAGAGCTTTCAATATGTTCCTTGGCAATCTTAAAGATTTTAGTAAAGATGAAATAAGTCAAATATGAAGCTGCTTTGTATGGTCCACATACAGAAATCAATTTTTTTATTGCTATGCACACATGTTGGGAAGCCACCTAATTCAGGAAGACAAAAAATCGGCCTACTTCAAAATGTCTCACTTCCCTCTGTTCTGTAATACATTATATTGCACACACACACACACACACACACACACACACACACACACACCCCTAATGTCTTAATTGAATACATAGGCCAAATCATGGAAATATTTGAGGGAATGTCTACATAAAAGATAATGCACACCAAACACTTGCTCCTGACTATGATACTAGGAAAATTATTTTTTAAATTCAAAAGAGTTAAGTGTATGCAAAGAATGTAGGTCACTAGTTTACAAAATTTCCTCAGTTTTCTGGGTCTGGAACAGAAGACAGGCTTCTAGTCTTAATTCCAAAATTAGTTTGATGTGACACTTTGGGAAAGTTACTTAATCTCTTCATACCTTTCTTTTTTCTTAAAAAAAGGATGATTAATCTCTGCTTTTATAGTTGAGAAGGTAATGATGAATAATAAATAGCATCATGAATGTTAAAGCACTGAATGTGTAAAGAACTATAAAATATAAGGAATTGGCTTTAGTTATGACAAAATCAATAAGTTCTAAATAGAATGTTTCATTAATAAACATAGATCTGATCTTAATGAATGCTAAGTATGTTTGCCTAGGGTAAAATAAAAATCTGTATGAAAATTTTAAAAATGAACAAAACAATATGTGTCATTCATTGGATCAAGAGAAATGACTTTGCCTTTTTGGTTGGGAGAAATAAAATGTGCTTATTATCACACAAAAGAAGTTAGTGTATTATTTATTCTTTTAGTTACTTTGTATGACCAAATATATGATGGTAAATAGAAGGAGTTGGTATGAACAATGGATGTTGGGGTTTGGTAATGATAATGGTAATCACTAATGCTAAATATTGCTCATGTGACCCTTGAAGTAAACTAAACTTCCTATAGTCCAAAGACTGTTATATATTGCCCAAACCCACTGGGATCTGGAGTGAGGATGACTATATGATTTTTTTCTGGATCATAATCACTCCAAATATGGGATAAATACATAGACTTGTCAATCTTTAAACTCACAGATATTTAGGGCATAATCAGTTAGTTGGCTTATGTTTCTTCATGAGATCCAAACCAAAATCGGTTTGCAAGAGATGCTGCCTTGAAGAATATTAGGAAAAGAAGAGCTGTTTATAATTGAGGCTTACTTACTAACAAACATGTTCTAAATCCCGAAAATATCTCAGGCATTGTCCTTCTCAGTTTTTGCTTGTCCTAAAAATATACATCTTTGCTTTGCCAACATTATTGAGTATAGTTTCAATGGATTTGCAATTATTTTATTTCTTTTATCATATGTCTGACTTCTACATGTTCTTTAAGAAATTAAATATCAATCTACACACCACTCTTTAAAGGTTATCTGTATTTGTTTCTCTGGCTGACTTTTAAGATTGTTCACTTTGTCTTTGGTATGCTGAAATTTCACTTAAATGTGTTCCAGGTGGAATAATTATTATTTCTAGTCCCCTTTGAGATCCATTGGGAATCTTAAATCTATTTCTTTCTCAGCTCAGACAGTTCAATAAATACCTTATCCATTACCTTTTTGTGTATTGCCTCTTCCCTATTTTCTCCATCTCCTCCTAGAACACCATTTAATCATACTTCAGAACTTCTCATATACTCTTCCTTGTCTCTTAACCTGTCTTACATATTTCTCACCTTTAAATTTCTCTGTGCTAATTTACAGATAATTTCTAAATAATCTTTCAGTTCATCTTCTCTCTTCAACTATGTCTAATCTTCTTTTACAATTATCCATTGAGGTTATACTTTATTGCATTTTTTTAATTTCTAGAAGTTCTCTTTTTTAAATAAAATCTTTTGGCCCTTTTCATACTCTTCTTTATGTAGATATTTTCAAGTTCATCTTTTTATTTTTTAAACACAGTAGTATAATTCATACTCCGTCTCTAAGAAGGCTAGTATCTGTAATCTTCATGGGTATATTTCTTTTACTTGTTGTTTCTGCCAATTCTGGCATATCATGCCAGAAATCCTATGTGCTTGATATTTTTAATTGCATGCTGCTCTGGTCTTGATAAATTACCTCTGTGGATATTTTCTAGATTTTTTTTTTAAAGAGGAGGTACCCTTCGTCTATAGATCCATCTGGTTTCTTACAGGGACCTAGGGGTACTACAGTTGTCCAGTCAGTTTGAAATGTATTCACAATCTATAGATTATTTTGTAACTAGCAGATAGTTATTAATTTGGACTGCAGATGTGTTATTCAAATGGGCTATGATTATGGTTTCTTAGGGCACTTTCTCCCCTTCTATTCTACACAACTCTAAGGCAACTTTGTCTGATGTTCAGGGGATGGAGGGCAGATTTGCTTCTGTGTTTTACCAATATTCTAATGCTATAACTCTCTGAAGCCCTATCCTAATGTAGGAAGAACTTCATATCAGATTTCTTATCTTGGGTGATTGGTAGGCCTTGGGCTATTCTATTCTCCTCCTGTTTAAGTCATCAAAATTAAAGTGCGAATTAGCATTGTTTAATAATTGCCTTTGTGGCAAAAATAGATCCAGCACTCCCTTACTCTTGGGTTCCAGGTTTTCCTTAGACTTGGCTTGGTAATTCCTTACTACCTCATCAGCTTTCTGATGGCTTTTGAAAGGTAGTCATCAAATATTTTATCCAGCATCTGTTGTTGGTTTCAATGGGAGGATTAGTTTGAATACCCAACCTGCTATATCCCTGGAAACAGAATAAGACATGCAACATTTTCTAAACAAATTGCTTAAATTGAGTTTGAATCTAAATCTGATTCAAAGTGGAACAGGACACTTTGTAAAAACAAACCTGGCCAGAAATTAAATTCATGAACCCACCCCAGGGTTTCAGAAATAGTAATACTATTATTCTGTAATAAGTATGTTCTGGCAAGAACTTTGCAGTGTGCTTTTCAGGGAATCAAAGTACAGCTGAAAACTGAATTTTAAAAAATCAACTCTGTACTGAAAGAGAAATTTTCATAATTGTAGATAGAGAGACAAAGGTGCCTCTCAAATAATAACAAAGGGTCTTATCCAAAGAAACACCTCAGTCAAAATTGTAGTGGTACAAGGATGGCACAGAAGGAAGAGAAGGACGTCAAAACACTGCTAGTGATCAAAGAAGA
Organism: Crocuta crocuta; assembly: GCF_008692635.1. NCBI lineage: Eukaryota > Metazoa > Chordata > Mammalia > Carnivora > Hyaenidae > Crocuta > Crocuta crocuta. The sequence goes on from NW_027532411.1 coordinate 98,729, forward strand.
GAAACTAGAAACAATGAAGTTAAGTCCTACGAGAAATCCTTCAAGTCTCATAAGTTTTTGCCCATTCCATAATAATGAAACACTACAACTTTATATCATTCAAAAGTTTACTTCTGTTACATAACCATAGTTAACTTATACTAAATTATGTATGTCCCCTTCACTAAAGTTTGAGTTGTCTTTTTATCAATCTTCTTGGACGCTAATAAACATTCTAAGCTGAAGAGTATATGCACGTAGTGTTACAGGTAAATATCTGGGCTTACAGAGTTGTGCTTTTTCCAGAATGACACCAAGCCAGGCTTATTTCTGGCTGGCTATCTACAAAATTAAGATACAGATATGTAAAGGAAAAGAAGTATGGGCTGTGTTTTTTGTTTATTTGTTTGTTTGTTTTATGTTCTGGGCAGGAGAGGAGCATGGGGGATTGATTTTCCAGCACAAATATCAGTCCTTTGGGAGTTCTATAATTATGTAATGTACACATTTCTTTCTGTTCATCTCTATTTTTTAAAATTCTGTTATCTAAATGTTTGACCTCTAAGAGATGGCATATTAAAAAGCTTAATCATAACATTTCAAGTTAAAATGGCTTTTTATGGAAGCCTTCATTACTTGAAAGGCTTTGTCATCCACTTTCTTGATCAAAATACATAGTGACCTGTAAAGCAGCCAAGAAATTTATACTTGGAGTGGCTTTTTCCTAATGGATGAAGGATCAGGCAAAGATTCTTCCTGGTAAAGTGTGGGCGGATAATTTTATGTGACAGCCACATTATGAATGAGGCAATATGAGCATGAAGTAGTTCACAGCATTTACTTCTATCAAGTTCTGCTGATTAAAAAACCAAGGTGTGGTTCAAAAATTATCTGAGCCTCCAATAACTTTTGGCTTCTCTATAAGTCAGACTACATGAGAATACACTAGAGGCTCTGGAAAGGAAGCCATGTCATCATTGGCAAGAAGAATTCTAGAATTGGCCCCGGTTGGTTTAACTGAGCCTTCCAATGCAGCATGAAGGATGGAACTGGTGCATGTAATGGCATGAAGCCTCATATATTAAAACTGAACATCACTCATAGCAGTTGTAAGCTTTATCAGAAATCCTAGATACAGGCATCTTTTCAAGATCTCAAGCACTGAAAGGATCTTTTGTAATATTGCATACTGTATAACAAACATTGTTGTCATCAGCAGGTTTGGATCTTCTGGGAGTCTGTATTCTGTCAAGGCCTTTGGCAGAGATTCAGGTAGAGAAACATTTACTTTAAAATGATTAATGATTCCCAACTCTACTTTGCCAAGGACCACGCTTTTTGTCCTCTCTTTTTAGTCATTGATCCTGAAACACTTCTGCAACTTACTCAGCTTTCAAATTAACGTGTATACTTTGAAAAATATACATACTTGATTAGGTCTTTCTTTTCCCTGGAAACTGACCATGACAGACTCTCTCTTGGACAAGGACTGTATAAATATCTATTTAATCAGTATTATTATTTGAATGCTGTAATTTAATTAGTCCATTTCTAAACCACATTTATGAGCCAGCTGGTAAAGCCAGGATTCCAAGATACGACCTTTATTTGATAGGGTTTTAATAATACAGTTACTGTAACAATGTGTAGCACCACACATTACACAGTAATACCATTAAACTATTCCACAATAGATATAATATCTAAGACTCATTTTCCCGAGTACATGTGACCCAGAACTAGGAAGGCAAAATCTCAGATGGTTATAAATATAAACTCAGTCATAATTCAGTCATATTAGTAATGAAATATACTCAAATCTTTCAAGTAAGTGAAAATTTTTGCCTCATATCTCTTTTTCTTAAATGTGCTTTGCTGTGATGGAAGGTGATTTTTTTCCCTCCCTTTAGGTAGGAGAAATAAGGGGCTAGAAGTACTATACTATTTTTTGGTGAGTTTGTGAATGTATACGTGTGTGTGTGTGTGTGTGTGTGTGTGTGTTTCCTGAAATGACCGGTTAGTAAAATAATGTGATTCACTAACATAATTTACTACATTTTTCTTCAAATATATATTTAGGCCTCTCAAGTTAGAAGAGTTTAATTTTTGTTTGGGGTGAACAGAAAAACTAACCTACAAAAAACCATTTTTTGGGTCAAACTTTCTCATCACTGTTTATTTGTATGAAAAAGATTGGCTGAGAGAAATCATTTACAGGACATCCACAAACTGGCAAAATTTGATAGGAAAACTTGTTTAATGCCAGGAAGTAGACAATCCATGCTTGGCTCCCTGGTATGCTGAGGCAATCTGCATAAACTTTTTAAAGCATCTATCAAACTTAACAACTTATCCAAATGATGTTGACATTCTACATTTAAGAATATAAAAATTCTCATCTTTATTTGTTTTGACTTATACTATAAAAGACTATTTTTAAAACAGATCTATTGCAAATAAAACCTTAAAATCTTCTCCTTACAAAAACAATTCTCACATCCATGGATGGATGCATGTACTCTTATAAATCAACCATTACTGGATTTCCTTTTTTTAGACTGCAGTACGTTTTTATTACTTACATTATTCCTCAAGCATTTTTAAGCACTTTATGTAACAAACCCTATTCTAGATATGGGAATTTGACAACAAACATATAAAAACACGTATGTCAGGAAACTTGTGGAGGTATTATATTTTTTTCATATGTTTATTTATTTTGAGAGAGAGAGCATGCACAAGCAGGAAAGGGGCAGAGAAAGAGGGAGGGAGAGAGAATCTCAAGAGAGAGAATCCCAACCAGGCTCAGTGCTGTCAGCCCAGAGCCCAACCCAGGGCCCAAACTCACAAACCATGAGATCATGACTTGAGCCCAAATCAAGAGTTGGACCCTTAACTGATAGCCACCAGACACCCCAAGTATTTGATAATTTATATCAGAGGGCACAACTATGACCCGAGTCAAATCTTGGACACCATTCTTTTTTTTTAAAACAGCTTTATTAAGGGATCATTAATATTAAAGAACTTAATATACTTAACACACAGAATTTGATAAGTGTGAATATATGCAAACACCCATGACACTTCACTACAGTTAAGGTAACATATATCCAACACCCCTGAAAGTTTCCGTGTGCCCCTTTGTTCTTGTTTGTTTGGTTGCGTTGTTGTTGGAAAGGTATTTAACATGAGTTCTACCTTCTTAACGAAATCCGATGTGAACAATACCACTTTGTTAACTATAGGTATGGAGTTGTACAGTAGATTTCTAGAGCTTATTCACTGAGCGCAACTGAAATTGTTTACCAGTGAACAACCATCCCTCATTTCCCCTCCCCTCAGCCCCTAGCAACCACCACTGCATTATCTACATCTTTGAGTGACTATTGTAGATGTCTCATATTAGTAGAATCTTGCAGTATTCTTCTGTGACAGGCTGATTTCATTTAACATATTGTTTGAAATTACCTTCTTTTTTAAGGCTGAATAATGGATATGCCACATTTTCCTTATTTATTCATCTGTTGATGTTCACTTGGATTGTTTCAATCTCTTAGCTATTACAAATAGTACTGCAATGAGCATAAGAGTGCAGATATCTCTTCAAGATCCTGATTTTAATATTTTGGATATGTACCCAAAAGTAGGGTTCCTGGATCATAAGATAGTTCTTTTAAAAAACTTTTGAAGAAATCCCATATTGTTTTCCATAGATGCTATACTATTTATCTTCTATATTACAGTGTATGAAAGGTTCAAATTTCTCCACTGGCTCACCAATATTTTGGTTTTTTGGTAATAGCCATCCTATATGGGGTGATTTCTCATTGTAATTTTACATTTCCTTGATAATTAGTGACACAGAGCATCTTTTAAGTATCTGTTGGCCATTTGTACATCTTCTTTGGAGAAATGTCTGTTCAAGTCCATTGTCCATTTTTAATGGAGTTATTTCGTTTTTGCAGTTGAGTTGCAGGATTTCCATATATACTTTAGAAATTAACTCCTTATCAGATAAATGACTTGTAAACATTTCTATAGCTCTGTAGGCTGACTTTTCATTCTTTGTTGTTGGTTGTTTTCTTTGGTATGCAGAAGCCTTTCAGTTTCATGTAGCCCCACCTGTCTATTTTTGTTTGTGTAGCCTGTGCTTTTGGTGTCATATCCAAAAACCACTGTCAAGATCTAAGTCAAGAGACTTTGCCCAATTTTTTTCCTATGACTTTTACAGTTTCAGGTGTTCTGTTTAAGTCCTTAATACCTTTTGAGCAGATTTTTGTATATGTTGTAAGACAATATTCTGATTATAGTATTTTGCATGCAGATATCCAGTTTTCCTATCACCATTTGTTGAAAAGAATATTCTGCCCCCATTGTTAATTCTTGGCACACTTGTCAAAGATCAACTGACTGTGTATGCGTGGGCTTATTTCTGCATTCTCTATTCTATTCCTGTTGGTCTTTCTGTATCCATGCCAGTAAAATACCGTTTTAATTACTGTGGCTTTGTAGTATATTTTGAAATCAGAAAGTGTGAGGCCTCCAGGGTTATTCTCCTTTCTCAATATTGCTTTGACTATTTAGGGTATTCTTTATGATAACATGTGAATATAGGAATTCTTTTTCTATTTCTGTAAAAAAGTGCCACTAGGATTTTAATGTCTGTTACATCAAATGTGTTGGTTGCTCTGAGCTGTCTGAGCATTTTAACAATTTTATTTCTTCTAATGCATAACTATGGGATGTTTTCACATTTTTGTGTTTCATTAGTTTCAACAATGTTTTGCAGTTTCCAGTGTCCTTTATTCTTTGATTAAATTTATTCCTAAGTATTTTATTTTTTGATGCTATTGTAAATGGGATTTCTTTCTTAATTTATCTTTCTGATATTTATTATTGCGTAGAAATGCAAATGATTTTTATGTTGGTTCTGTATCCTGTAACTTTACTGAATTCATTAGTTTTAACATGTTATTTTTCTTGTGCTCCTTAAAGTTTTCTACATATATAATTATCTGCAACAGACATGATTTAACTTTATCCTTTCTGATTTAAAATAATTAATTTCTTTTTCTCACCTGATTGCTCTGGCTAGGATTTCCAGTACTATATTGAATAGAAGTGGTGAGAGTGGGCTTCCTTTCTTTTTTCTGATAGTAGATAAAAAGCTTTTAGTTTATCACAAGTGAGTATGACGTTAGCTCTGAGTTTTTCACATATGAACTTTATTCAGTTGAAGTCTTTTGCTTCTATGCCTAATGTTTTTCATGAAAAAGTGTTGAATTTTGTTAAATTATTTTTCTGCAAATATTAAAATAATCCCATGATTTTCATCCTTAACTCTGTTAATGTGACACATTTATTGATGTGTGTATGTTGAAACACATTTGCATCTCAAGAATAAATCTTACTTGATCATGATATATGATCCTTTTAATGTACTGATTTAATGTAGTGACTTAGTTTGCTAATTTCTTGTTGAGAATTTTTGCATCTATGTTCATCAAGGGCCTTGGCCTGTAATTTTCTTTATTCTTGTAGTAGTTTTGTCTGGCTTTGCGATCAGGGTAATTCTGGCCTCATAAAATTTATTTGGAAGTGTTTTCTCCTCCTCAATTATTCTTTTGGAAGAGTTTGGAAAGAATTGGCATTAATTCTTTAACTGTTTGGTAGAATTCACTAGTGAAGCCATCTGGTCCTGGACTTTTCCATGTTGGAAGGTTTTTACTACTGACTAATTCTCCTTTTTCATTATTGGTCTGTTCAGACCTTTTTCTTCATGATTCAGTCTTGGTAGGTTGTGTATCTAGTAATTTATCCATTTCCTTTGTTACATAAATAACTATTATAGTAACCTCTAATGATCCTTTTTATTTCTGTGGCATTAGTTATCATTTCTCCTCTTTCACTTCTGATTTTATTAATTTAAATCTGCTTCATTTTAGACTAACTAAAAATTTGTCAATTTTATCTTTTCCAAAAACCAACTCTTGGTTTCATTGATCTTGTCTATTATTTTATAGCCCCTATTTCATTATTTTTGCTCCAAATATGTAGTATTTCTTTCCTTCTGCTAACTTTAGACATTTTTTCTCCTAGTTCCTTGAAGTATAAATGTAGGGTTTTTTTTTTTTTGAGACCTTCCGTTTTTTTTAATGTGAGTGTGTATTGCCGTAAAATTCCCTCTTATTACCATTTACGCTGCACCCCATAAATTTTGGTATGTTGTGTTTTAATTTTTCATTTGCCTCAAGGCATTCTTCTGATTTCTTCTTTGATTTCTTCTTTGACTCATTGGTTGTTCAAGAGTGTGTTGCTTAATTTTCACATATCTGTGAATTTCTCTTCTCTTATTGATTCCTAGTTTCAAAGCATTATGATTGGAAAAGACACTTGGTATAATTACAGTCTCCTTAAATTTGTTAAGACTTCTTTTATGATCTAACATGGAATCTATCTGGGACAATGTTCTATGTGTGCTTGTTAAAAATGTGTATTCTACTGCTGTTGGAGGGAAGGTTCTGAATATGTTTGTTAGGTTCATTTGATCTACAGTGCTGTTCAAGTCAGCTGTTTCTTTATTGATTTTCTGCCTGGATGCTGTTTCAATTATTAAAAATTTGGTATTGAAGTCTCCTACTATTATTATTGGTATGAATTTCTCCCTTCAGTTCTATTAATTTTTGCTATATACATTTTGGTGTTCTGATGTTGGGTGCATATATATTATAATTGTTATATATTCTTTACGAATATCCTTTTATCAGTGTATAATCTCCTCTTAGGTGACAGTTTTTGATTTAACATATATTTTGTCTGATATAAGTAAAGCCACTTCTGCCCTCTTCTGATTACCATTTACATTGAGTATCTTTTTCTACCCACCATCAATTTCAGCCTATGTGTATCCTTAATTCTAAAGCAAGTCCCTTATAGGCAACATGTAGTAGGATCTCGTTTTATTATCCATCAGCCATGCTATGCTTTTGATTAGGAAATTTATTGCATTTACTTTTAAGGTAATCAGTATTAGGGAAAAACTTACTATTCCAATTTTGTGCATTGTTCTCTTTTTATAGTTTTTTCTTTTGTTCGTCTTTTCTTCTCTTGCTATACTTCTTTGTGTTTTATTAATTTATTGTAATCATATATTTTTATTCCTTTTATTTTGTGTATATTCTGCATGTATTTTTGTAGTTATCATGGAGCTTACATAAGACATCTTATAACTACCTATTTTAAACCAATAACAAGTTAACTTCAATAGCATACAAAAACTCTACTCTCTTTACTCTCCTGCGTAACACACTTTGTTATTGAAGTCACAATTTACACCTTTTTATATTATTAGATTTTATAGTTATATTTAATGTTTTTATCTTTATACTAAAATTAACAGTGATTTATATACCACCATTACAGTATTACAGTATTCTAAATTTATTTTTATATTTATCATTACCAGGGCTCATGTACTTTTATGTTGTTTAGCATCCTTTCATTTTAACTTAAGAACTCCCTTTAGTATTTCTTATGAAGCAGATATAGGTGATGCACTCTCTCAGTTTCTATTTGTCTGGGAAAGTCTTTTATCTCTCCTTCATTTTTGAAGAAATGTTGTGCTATGTAGGGTATTCTTGCTTGGTAGGTTTTTGTTTTTTTTCCTTTCAGCACTTTGAACATATCACCCAACTCCCTCCTGGCCTGCAAGGTTTCTGCTAAGAAATCTGCTGAAATCTTAGGAAAGCTCCCTTGTACATGACAAATTTTCTTTTGCAATTTTCAAAATTCACTTTGTGTTTGACTTTTGTCAACTAGCTCATAATGTATCTTCATGTAGACGTCTTTAGATTTATCCTATTTGATCTCCTTTCTGTTTTATGACTCTGAATGTCCTCTTCCATTCCTCAATTTTGGAAGTTTAGGTCATTATACACATGTGTTTCATCCTTGTGCAGGGGTCATGCTACTCTTCTCTGTATCATTCCAAATTTAGTATATATGCTGCCATAGTGGCCATGAGCCATTTTTTTAAAATAAGCTTTCTGGTAATAGTGGTATCTACAGTGGTAATAAAGAGATTGATTCTTATGAAATACAAAGTTTATCTCATCACCCCTCTAATTAAAATTCCACACTCTTCGGAATGACCTATGGCTCTTCAAGATCTGGGTCCAGCCCACCTTTCCAACCTTATCTTTCCCCAACACTTCTCTTTCCATCCTCTGAAGAACATGCACTGGTCATTATGGAAATTTTTTTTTTAATCTCAAGACCAAATAGTCTCAGCTTCTTCAACAAATCTTATAATGGCTTTTCTCAGCTGACTAACTGGTATACTATCAAATGCCCTATTCTGAAGGAATCAGCTATGTGATTCTATGGCACCAGAGTTTCACTCTATCAATTATCACAGTGTATTCATTCATACATCTAGCAATATTGAGTGTCTAGTATAAGCAACTATTATCCTAGTTCATGCATACAGACCAGTCCTATCTGCTAGATCATCAGTATTTAACAGAATATCAAAAATGTCAACTTACTTCCAATCTTAGTTTTCCCTGTGACTGAGATTCATAAAGAGCTTTTTACAACATAAACACAATTAAAAGACAATAAAAACTGAGAATTTGTAATTCTTAATTGTACAAAGTGATCATCATTTTCATAGTTTGACTGGTGCTTTTGAAAGCATCAACTCATCACTAAACACTGTTAACAGACACATGATTTATGAATAAGTAATCAAAGAGATGGTCACTAAACAACGCTTTTGACCTGAGCTATCCATTTTATGGTTTTCTCTTATAGATTTTTCTCTTACAAAGGTAGACTTATTGGTAACAAGACACCTCAAGAAGCCACAGCCCTTCCAAAATGTTAAGGCTGCAGATGCAGTTCAGTGGTACATTCAGGATCTTTGCATATCAAGCATTCAATTAATACAGCTGAGGGCCTCCAGTCTAGGAGACACATCTTTCTCAGAGACTCTGATCTCTCAGGAAATAGTGCTTCATCAGAATTTCCTAAAGGCTACCTGCTTCTCAGCAATTTTCTTTGTCTTGTTATCTTACTATTTTGCAGGGAAGATCCTACTGTTTATTTACAAGGTGAAATTTTTAAAGGTAATGACCATAAAAACCTTTAAAACATATTTTTAAAAGATATTCTAATGGCAATCATCAAAACTAGTATTTCTATTAAATTGCTAATACCACATTACAGATCTCTAGCAAACATGATTTACTTTGGCCATGTACAAATAAAGCTGGAATAAGCAAAAATATGTAGAAAAATATTTTCTTTTTCTTATGAACCAGAACCTTTGAAAGCCTTAATTTGTAACATACCGATTTAACATTAGCCCCATACTAGACTTTTTATGAAGGAGAACACAGGACAAAAATGAAATTCTGTGACACCACAACTGGCACCATTTTAAAATCATAGAGCAATGGAAGAGGCCACATAGAAGAAACCAGAAAAATAAAACCGTATGCGAACCGCATCAACTCCATGTAAGTCATCCATCTTCTGGTATTTTTATGTCTGCTTCGTTACCAGAATTATTTAGATTGCAGAACTACTGGGTGGAGGTCATGTCCGTCTCTGTGTTGCGAATAGTTTTTTCTACATTATAAGTATTTAGGAAACGTTTTCTAGCAGTAATGATTCAAGAAAACAAATCATAAACAGTACACTGTGCTATGTTATAAACACAGTAGGCTGTTGCACTACATGTTTATTTACTAGTCCTTTCTAAAATATAGATTATTATTTTGGAACCTCTACTTCTATCTTATTTAATGCATATTCCTAGACAAGAAGGAATTTCACACCATTCTGAAAAATTCCCTGTGCCCACGACTCCAGTGCAACCAGATACCACATGTTTTCACCTTCACTCTTATTGGTACTTTCTCAAAGTTTAATATATATCTGTTCCAGGTATGATCACATTTCTTCAGAGTCTTTTCAGGTCCTGTTTGGGTTTTAATATTTTGTATCAAAAATCATTTCCATTTACCATATGATCTACTCCCAAACTTGTGAATAATGCAATTTTATAAGCTTCTTTAAAGAAGCTCACATTTCACTGTCTGGCTAACAAAGCTTTATGGAAATTGTTGCTTAGAAGTCTCTAGTCACTTTTACTAGAAGCCTGATACTGATATCTTGGCTTGGCCTATTCATATGGTTCACAAAACTTCGGTTCCCACAAAGTATCCTGACATTTCTGTCAGTCTGGGTTCCTTACGTTTTCTATTAATTAAATGGAATTTTTAAACAGAGGTATTAATGTATTAATTAGTTTTGATGAAAAGAATAAAGAGTTATTCAAAATTATTTTAATTTTTAAACAGTGTACTTATCTTTCTACATATTTTACTTCCCTATAAAATCCAGACAATTTTAGGTGAATAGAAAGGAAGACTCCACAAAGGGGGCAGTTTTTAACATGGCTTCTGAAAATTTCATAGATACATTTCACAGCTACATTCATAGCTGATGTAGGTGGCAAGTGTAAGTGTGGAAGTGGAGGGCTGATGTAAGCAAGGTGTTCATATCCCAATATGACCAAATCTTTCAAGGAAATGCAGCACAGGAAATATTCCTAAGAAATAATAAAGATGGCATGCGATACAAGGGGAGTGTCAGGATCAGAAAAGGTAGGTTTAAGTCAAAACTTGGTAGTACTTAAGAAGCTGTGGAGAGAGGAAAGCAGGATTATCCAGCAAATAAATACTGAAGTTCACATTACCTTGCTGTGGACTGACAGAGACCACACACTCCCCCATCCCAGTGAGAGGGATACATTTGAGCTCAGGTTCCCTTGGGCATGAGGGCACTCCCTTTCATACAACTCTCTGAAGAGCTCGCATAGACACTCATATTGAACTCATACATCTAGCAAAGGTCTTCTCCCACATATACTACCAGGAAGTAGCTCAAGAGAGGGACGGTTACCCACACCTGTAACACAAGCCCATACTGTGTCCAGAAGTACCCTGTCCTCAAAGAATCTCTCTAGAGGATGATGAGACATCAGGGGCTATTGTCCTTTCTTGTTTCACCTTGATATACGTTTCCCTACTCACACCCCCCAGAACATTATGGAATTCCCCCTAACCCATATATCAGTGGTTGTTGTTTATTTTTAAATCACCATTAATTTCTGAGCAGTGCAATGTGATTACAGAAATATTCACTATCCTGAAAGGAGTGTACATGAGAAAGAAGCAGCTTACAATCAAGGGGTAAGTCAGGAGCTGGGTCAGGTTATAAGATCTTAGAAGCCCTACACTTTGAAAATACAACAGTGTTCAGTGTTATTGCTCTTAACTGTGGGTCATGATAAAATCAATGCTTAACTATTAAGAATGAAACATGTAGCAAAACTTCAATATACATTTCTAGGTTTTCTGATAGAAAAACCCCCGGAAAGGTTCATCAAGGCTGAACAATTTTCATCTCTATGACATGCCTGTTAGGCAGTGATCTAAAGGTAGGCTTAGCTGCCCATGGGCAATCCATCCTCGGTTTGAGGCTGGTGCTTTCTAGATGCAAAGTTATAGGAATATTAAATGTGACAGTGACAAGGAGCATGAAACAGGGGAGAGGACTAAAGGGTGTGGGAGTAAAACTGACCTTAAAAGAGAATTAATTGGAAAAGTAGAAGGGAAAGGAAGAGAATTACGACCCTCTGTTCTGAAAGTGGGTGACTGGGAATCAGTAACAGTACTGTGATGGCATTCCCAGAGAAGCAAAGAATACGAGGAGAAAGAAAGGGCAGAGGAGTAGAAAGAGGAGAAACAGAAGGAAAAGAATAACAATAATATTATTATTGCAGTTAACATTTATTGAGCATTTACAAAGTGCCAAGAGCACTTCTAAGCACTTTATTTGCATTTCTTCAAATGTCTCTGCATGTGATTATTCACAGAAGGACCAGACTGCTATACGTGAGCATATTTATGGCTGGACATATGTTCTTTGCATCTCACTAGTACATATATGAAATTTTTGCAGAAATGCGAGGCTGTATTTCTCTTCTACACATAGTGACATTTAAGTTCTTAGGTATCTGGGTCAATTGCTCCGGCCACATGAAATATAACTCTTATCCCTGAGGACTTTCTATTACATGAATTAAAATGGAAGATTCCGTAAAGCAATGCTATGACTGTCAGCAATGTGTCCTCAATTTCTGGCTTCCAAGGAGTGAATATTAGGTAGTGTCCATATGAAATAACTGGGTTCATCTGTGCTTTTGGAGCTGGACCTCCTGGGCCACTATATGTGTGTAGTCCTCTCGATAATTTTATCTGCTGACACAAATACAAGTGAGTTGTTGTTAAGTTCAGTAGTTTCTGTTCATTCCCTAGTGTTTTTTTGTTTGTTTGTTTGTTTGTTTTTGTCTTACTAAGCATTTGCCTACTTGGCTTCTCTACTGATGTGTGAAAACACCAGACAACTAACATATCCAAAACAAACTCAGAATCTTCCACCCACTTGCAGACACTGGTCTGTGTTACTCAACACAGCAGTCTCTTCTCTCTTAATTCTTCCACTACAGAAAGTGGAAAACCTAAATATAGGCATCACTCATTTAATATTAGTAATTCATTTCTGAAAACTCCGACATTCCGGGTAAGAAATGTCAAATAAGAGCTTATGTCCCATTATTTTAAATGGGAAAGTTATAATATAAAACATATAATGCTAAACTCCCAATTTCCTAAAGCATAAGTAAACACATGTACCTAAAACACCCATTTCTACATAACTAACAAACTAACATGTTCAGTCATAAAATATTAAAATATTACTTATTAGTCTCTAAAGAATAACATGTTCTTAAGAAACATGTACAGAAACATGAAATTTGTAATACAGGATGACAGGATATACTATAGTAAATAAATTAGTTGAAAAAAACGCAACAAAATTTTCAGTGAAAAGTAAGCAGTTTCTTATGATGACATATTACTTGCCAAGTCATGTAGAGATTTAAAACTTTAGGAAAGTTGAGAAGGAAGGAGGAAGAGGAGGAGGAAAGTTGTAAAGTCACTATCTGTCATTAGTTGTGGCAGATGATGGTGCCAACAAATGAGTAGAAAAGCACCAATTTCAGATATTCCAGTAATTTATTTATTTTTTATACTTAAAAATACATTTATTCATTTTGAGAGAATGCATGTATATGCAAACAGGGTGAGGGGTGCAGAGAGAGAGAGAGAGGGCGAGAGGGAATACCAAGCAGGCTCCATGCTGTCAACACAGAGTCCGACAGGGGGCTCAATCCCACAAACGAAGATATGACCTGAGTCCAAACCGAGACCACACATTTAACCAACTGAACCACCCAGGCACCCCTTGAGTCATTTGTTTCTATATAACAAACTCAGTGGCTTAAAACACTAATTCATAATTCTCCTAACCCTGCTCAACCTAACTACTCTGAACTAATTCAGTCCACAAATTTTAAAGATTCTCTCTTCCAATCTGTGTCATGCAAAATGAAGAAAGCAATCCACTTGGGCCAAGCTCCTTGCTTGTTCTGATAGGCTCTTTTAGGAAAAGCCGTGGCACCACCTCACTGTCATGATAACCTGCTATTCCCAAGGCCAGTGACTTGCTGATCAGAAATGACCCACACAGACTAGCATTCAAGAGCTCTGGTAGCAGAGACTCAGTCATCTCTCAGGAGGTTGTTTTCCAGGACTATGCCAATCTCACAACTGGCAAACTCTCATCCTCTGCTCACTATCAGCAAAAATGCTCCAAGCTTCCCTTTAATATGGTCTGTGTACCTGCACCCAGTTCACGGAACCATTCTCTTCCTTTCACTTGATAGAATACTGTAAAACCCCATCTCTACATGCCTTGAAAAGCACAGTACAGGTTCCTTTTTCCTGTAGCTGACAGTGGAATCAAGAAAACCAAGTGGTTTGGTTTCTTTGTAACTCACTCTGTACCATTTAATTATTGTTTATATTATGCACAAACATATGTTTAAACTGTAAATAATATCATCCTCTTATCTTAAGAGCTTCAGTGACTTTCCATTATCCAGCCCAAAATACTAAACAGGACCCAGAAAGTCTTAGAGGGTCTGCCCCCAAATTTCACCTTCCCCTTTCTCTTTTAGTTTCAGCCATTCTGGTTAGCTTCCACACAGCACTGATTGGCACATGATGGTCTGCCCACCGTTCTCAAGCCCTTACCACATCTTCCCTGCCAGTGACCCAATATATCTATTTAATGTCCACTCGTCTTAGATCTCAGCTTAGATAATACTGTCTTAGGAAAATTCCCTACTCTTCAATCTCTGATGCTTTATTAAGTCACTGTTAAATGCTGTCATCATTACCCTCCCTGTACCTTTTCTTCACGGCACTTAAAATATTTTGTGGTTATACTTTTGTTTGAATGATTCTTGTTTTCATGTCTTTCCTATTAATCCATAAACTCCATAAGAGTGAGCCTGAGGAATCACATCTGCTTACTTTCCCTTGATTTTTCAGTACCTAGCATGTGTCTGGCACACAACAATATCTAATTAATAATAATGAGCTAGTGTTAAGCATGAAGCAGTGTGGTTCAAAGAATATTCCCAGTAATGGTAAAGTCTGACCTTGCTTTTTGTGTTCCACATGTTTTCCCTCTGGTCAGAGACCTTCACTTCTTGTGTCAAGGTCCAAGTACTAGTACTAGGACTTGATCTAGGACATGTAACACTCAAAGCCTCTATTTGTTAACCCCTCAAATGCCTATATACACATTGTTGCATTGTTCTAAATTATGTGTTTTGTGTCTGTCATCTCCTGGTCTGTCTGCGGGGGGGAAAAAAAGTTTTCTGCTCCAGTGATGTGATCTGTCTAAGTGTGGAAGAGTTTCTAAAGGCCTTCTGGTGGGAGGAGTTCTTTCCTGCTCAGACTAAGGGAGGCACAGATTCTCCATTTGGGCAGCAACCACAACACTTACTGCATAGCATCATTAAAACCTCCCAAGGCAACAGTAGCTGGGAGACTTTCTGTTTAATCACTTCATACCCAATAAAGTGTACATTACACAATATTTTCATAATGCCATGGTAACCTAATGAGTCATTTTCCATTATAGGCAAGAATACTGGTGTCCATGATCAGGGCACAGGATGGAAGCATACTGACAGATTCTTACCAACTTTCCTTTTTTTAGACTTGATGATAACCACCATAACATTTGCCCAAGTTACTGAAGCGACAACTTAATCCTTGCAAAATAGTTTCATTTATGTGCTATGATTTTACATTTTAAAGTTATTTTAAATTGATTCCACTTAAGGAGACCAGACCTCTGATGACATTGTGAAAGTTCTTAATCTTATAGATAAAATATCTCCAATTTACGATGAAGAATGGGTGACATGTGGAAAGTTTTCCTTCATATGATGATTGGATTAGCTGTGATCACAGAGATGCCCTTTTCCTGACACGGATTTCCTATTGACTTCCTGATCTGTTGTCAGTCATTTCTTGCTCTGAAATGTGGCACTTTCCACAATTAATATTTTCATTCTCTATTTTACTGACAGCAATGAAAAGCAGGTTATACTGTATTATTCACTAAACCTATTAGAATAATGTTTTGATACTCAAATGCACCCAATCTCTGGTTAATTTGTTCTCTATCATGCATTACATCCTGATTTGTTTTGTTAGTTTGTCTTACTGGTAGAAATACTAAAGAAGATATAATTATTTACTTTAAAATTTCAAAATGTAATTGAGAATAAGCAAATAAATCAAGAAAACATAATACATAATTTAGCACCAATTTAGTAGAACAACAGAGTATTAGAGAAGTTCAGACAAAAGAAAGGTCCATGAAATTTGAAGAAGACAGAAGGTTTGGGGGATGAATAAGTAGATTTTAACTGAACCTAAAAAGGGATATAGGGTGTTAAGATTTACTGAAGGAGTAAAGAGAGAAGCAGTGAGCAGTCCAACTGAAATAAATAATGGGAATACAAGAACAAAGATACAAAAAGAAAAGTGTGATTGTGGGACAATGAGATGGAGTAAGTGGAACAAATAACAACCACGACTGGGATTAAAGTTACAAATACAGCATTTGGCTGAGTTTTACTAAGCAGAGTATTAAATTCGTATTCCATTAACATTTTCTGTGTGTTAGCACAGGAAGTAATGGATAGTGAAGCCAACCCAAGAAGAAGCCAACCAGAAAAAAATCTAGTTTAAAATACTAGATGTCCTACTTCCTGGCTGTGAACCCTTAGGTAATTATTTAACTTCTGTACGTATCAGTGGTCTCATTTGTAAAGCCGGGGAGGGAGGAGGTTTCCTTGTGAGTTCATCGTGATTATTACACAAGACAATGCATTTAAAGGACTTAAACACTCATTATTTATCACCTGTTCTTATTATAACCCAAAGATAAATTCCCAACACCCAGAACAGTGTCTGGCATATATTAAGTCCCCAATATGTTTTTATTAATCAAATAAATTATTACTTCTAAAACTTTCCCAAATCACCATTTATTCATCAAGACTCACATTTGTTTAATAGGTAAAAGAGTAAAAGTGGTTCAAAGAAACAATTTCACCTAGTAATAAAATAAATTAAACACAATTTCAAAGAATTGTTAGTTAATAGTGTCATCTTCATATGAGTCACACATGTTAAACAAAGAGATAATAAATAGAGCAAAAACCAAAATCAGCCATGAAGTCAGAATTTCTGATTATATATGCTGCTAGGAGCAAATTGTAGCTCTGACATTCACCTGCTAAACTCACTGTAATTTCCAAAGAGGCATTATAAAATAAAGAGCATCCCCTCATCTCTACCCACACCTACACACATACTACCAACAGTTGTGCAAAGAAATTTAGTTCAATATTACCATAATTTTTCAAATAGTTCTTCAGTTCCTATGATTAGTACACATGTTTAAATAGGAGGATCAAGCTAATCCTTCTTAAATAGTAAACTAAAACTAAATTTAGCAACATTTTGAAATATGGAATCAAAATGTCCAAAGAAATGTAAAATATGAGATAGAGAATATTACCATGTTTTTACTTATATTACCTAGAAATGATAAAAAGTTAGTCTATGAATATATGACAAATTGATGAAGAAATCTGGTAACTAAATCAGCTTCTTGCATTTCAAATATCAGTGCAAAGAGGACCAGATGGTGAATTGAAAATCTGCATGAGTATTGACTTTTAATGAAAACACTTACATGCTCTTCATGGCCACAATTAGTATAGCTTCTCTGCTCTCCTCCCTTGACGCCAGGACCTTGTTAGATTGACCTCTTATGTCAATAAAACCAGCTTGAAGTTCACATGCAAACACATTCAAAGCAAGCAACCTCCCTAGTTAGTTAGGAAGGTTAATCAAGGTAAAGCCCTTGGTAGAGGCAGGATATTTATTTCTAAATTGAAAAGTCCTCTTGATATTAAAGTTTGGAGGGAAAAATATTTGCTAACCCTATAAAATTGAATTACCATCAAGCAAGGGAAGTGGTTCTGCATATTTCATACATGAAAAGAAAATATTTGGTATTCATTCAATTTTTTACTCTAGGTCCTATCTCAGAGAGTTTGTGCATATATGAATGGAGAAAAAAACACTTAAATTAGTATGATACCATTCCAACACAGTTATCCTTACTTTCTTCCTGGAGACTTTCCTTTTTTCCCTTTCTTATCTTTTTTTTTTTCTGCTTTCAAAAAAATTAAAAGAATATTCAGGACAAAGAACAGCAGTTCTCAGACTTTTACGTTTCATAAAAACCTCATCTGAACAGCTGGTGTTCAGAGCCGTTGGAGAAGGATGGACATCTGCTATACAGATATCTTGCTTTAACCAATATTAGTTTTCTTAAAATTGTAAGTAATATGGATTGGGATATCCATCTGTCCATGTTCTTGGTGTAAATATGAGCATGGTAGCTTCCTGACTTTTCTTCCTCAATATTTACTTTCACAAAAGCAAAATGAGAGAGAGCTGAAAAACCAGTAGCAGGTCTTGTATACCACAGAAAGGAGCAACCAAACTGCATTTAAAATGGAAGATACTATTTCACTGATAAGTGCACTGAAACCCATCAACTCTCCTTCTCAATCCAAAGATGTGAAGGATCTTATAAATGTTGAACACCTTCAGGATAATACTGTCTCTAACAGGATTTTCAGACTTAGTGCATGTGTTTTTTGATATCTATCCTAGCCAGAAATTAATTTCTCTGAATAGTTTTCTCTTGCACCAACATCACAATCAGCTAAAACCAACAATCTTCTTGTGAGTATTTCACAGAGGATGAAACAACCCCAACCAATACCTTCTAAGGATGGTATTCTGTCAAAGTTACATCAGAAAATGTTGTAATAAAATTCTAAGGGAACAATCAAATGAATGTTATGACAATAATTGTTATAAAATCAAGGAAGAAGGCATTCATTTTAGTGGGGAAAGTCTGTAAGAACTTGATGGAAAAAGTAAAACTCCAGTTAGACTTAGAAGATGAGATAAAGAAAAGTGGAACATTGCAGTGTGGATGGCAGGCAGGGAGAAAGTCACGAAGACAGAAAAAAAAATGTATATACGGGTCCTTTTCTATTTGTTCCCTGGAAACTGTATTTTGTACCTCCTGTGAATCCCCTAGTACCCTGCCAGGCAGAGGCGGAATGGGAGTAGAAAATATCCTCTGTCACTAAAACTTGTTTAGTGATTAGCCTGAGAGAAAACATTTTCTATTCATAGAGACATACAGATAAAGTGAATGGTATAAATGCTGGGTGATAGGGTTTGTCTTAGGAAACTTCACGCAAGGAAAGTTTAGTATGATCTTCAAAAAAATGTGTTTTGAATTTTGATGGGTAGAGAACAAAAGGAGGGTGTAATTTTAAATGGGGAAGATACCTGGGTGGGGAGGGGGGCGAGAGAAGCTGTAGGAAATAGGTGACACAGGGGCCCAGGGGTTAGAGGCAATAAGATCATGGGCTCTGCTGTCACAGTGGCTTGAATACCAACTTCCAATATACTAGCATGTGACTTAGGACAAATGAGTCAATATCTCTGTTCCTCATTTTAATGGTATACAAAATGGGATAATAATAGTACTGACCTCTAAATATTGTCATGCAAAATTAGTAAATAAAAGGAACTCAGATAAATTCCTGGTACATCACAAGTACTCAATGAAAATGAATCAGAAGCAGCAGCAGCAACAAGATAAGCTTGTAAAAGAGTGCAATGATATGTGAATTGATGCCAATAAGGGGACAATAAACAATCAAGCCCACTTTGAGTACAGGTGGTGAGGACTCTACTTGGAAGGATCCTGTCAGAGCCAAGATTATTTTGTTTCAGGTTCCCTTCCCCCCTTATTATTTATGCTTTGTAAAGCCAGAGAAGGCTTAACACCAATCAAGGAGTGGAGACAAGTGAGGCCTCCCAATTGAGACAGACCTACTCTTGCAATCTAGTTCCACCCCTCAGGCTGTTCCAACTTGATCTTGGAAATTTGTGTATGCCTCAGACTTCTCAGTCAAAAATCAGGAATATAATAGAGTCTACCTCAAAGTGATGCTGCAAATGTTAAAAAGAAGATAATGCATGGGTAATTTATTACCACAGTGACTAGAACACAGTGTTTAGTAAATAATGACTTGATTATCTTTCTGATCTTTCCTCCTTTTCTTCCTGAAAGGAGCATTGAGAGTATAAATAAAATAATTATTTGGGTGTGTATGTGGGGCTGCAGGTGGGATGGGTTTTAGGGAGATACTGGCCTCCAGGTAGAAAACTGCATTTAAACAGATTTGAAATGATGAAGTTGAACAGACAATGGTGTAATTATAAGAAGGCAAGGACAGGAGAGAGAAAAGATATGCTAAAGGATGAATCAATTAATCGTCTGAGGTTTCCTGAATAATTATGGAATGTAAAGACCAACAGGTCTGTGGATTCCAATTAGCAGCAAAACAAGGCACTAGTGACTCAATCACTAGTCAATAATGACCTCAAATAGCTTGAAGATCTGTATAATAACTTATAATTTTCCAATGCACTAGTTCAGTTGATGCCCATAACACTTTTATAATGTTTCTTATTTTATAGGTAAGGAAGAAAATATATATGCCCACAAAGGAAGGAAACACTCCCAAGGTACCACAGGCCAGTAAGTGGTAAAATCAGAACTCTGATTCTGGTTTCTGATTTAAAATTTCATGGATTTTCTGTTATATTATTGCCTTTCTGGAAATTAGGTTGTCTCTTAAGGCCTTGTCTGTGTAAATCAATTATGATGAAATTGTTGATGGGTTTTCCAATATTGAAAATTGAATTTGACCAATTGACTTTTTCCATCATTCTTGACTCAGATTCAGTGAGAGAGAAAATCCCCTGGGGTTGGTCTGTGTTTACTCAGAAAAACGGAACCCAGAGATTGTCTTCAGTCCACAGGCATTATTTTGGATGCAAATGAAGGGTTGTGTGTTTAACTGGTTGTTCGAAACTGGCACAATTTGCCTGACCTTGCTCTAGTCCTGAATCAGGAGAGAAGCAGACCTGATTAGAATGCTGCCTAGCAGACTGGTTCTCAAAGTATGGTCTCTGGACCAGCAGCAGCAGCAGCATCCTCTGATAATATATTTGACATACAATTCCTCAATCAAGCCTCTTCCAAGGCTGAATAAATCAGAAACTTGGGGTGAGGCACAATCACCTGTATTTTAACAAGCCTACCAGCATTTTTTTGTTGCACATTAAATTTGAGAACCACTGATAATTGAAGAATGTCTTAGAAATGCACAAGTTTCACAGCATAAACCATGCTTTTTCAGCACAGTATTCAGATCTTCCAGAAGATGACAATTATCTAATAAACATTCAATAAATCAGTGAATAAGGGTCACACATGGTAGACAGTGACACTATCTGTATTTTCATATTTGTAGGCTGTAGAATTTGCTTTCTACACCTTGACAAAATTTTAAAAATAGTTATTATGCAGTTTGTCAATGTATTGCTGCTAGAAATCAATAACTGGCACACTTACAAACTGAGAGTAGTCAAGCAGATAAAAGATCATCTGGACTGGTGCCTCAGAAAAGACAAAAAAAAATACTGAGATAAGTATTTGCATGAAATAGGTAAAAAGGAAAATAATACAAAGTTTACAATCGCATGTATTTTTCTAGCTATATAGTATTATTAATCTATAATAAATGAATATACTTCAAGGAGGACCATGAAAGTGATTGAGGGTGAAATCAAATTATCTAAACAAATTAAGATACCAAGTCTCTTAAAGAAGTTTCCCCAATGACCATATCCCCTATATTTATACCATTTCATAGTCCTTTCCCATAGTGAATTTGGTCTGAGTCTGTGTAAAAAAAACAGAATACTTAGAAGATACTGCTTGGTCTCTGAAGCCATGTCACAATCAACTTCTACCTAGATTTCCTAAAATAACCCTGAGGGTCATCAGCCAACCACAGATACAGTCCAACTCTCTGGAGACCACCACTTTTTTTAGCCTACGTAGCCATATGGAGAAGTCATGGAGAGAGAGTAGTTGCCCAGGCAACTTCTGGGTGCTCTAGCTAACCAACTGAGGCACTAGCCACATGAACAAAGCATCTGTTTTAGATATCCAGATCAACTAAGCCTTCAAATAACTCTCCTCAGCCACCATGTAACAGCAATCTCATAACAGGCTCAGTGGGAAGAATACACATGATTCTAGCCAGTCCACAAAACTGTGAGAGAGAATGATAAATTATTGTTTTAAGCCACTAAGTTTTGACATGGCCCTCTACACATCAATAGATAATAGAAGCACTGATGTTAATTTAAAATAAACTTTACGTTAATAATCACAGTGACTAACTATACACATGGGTGAATATGAGTCTGATTTTACCACTTGTTGTTTCTACCCATTTCCTGTCAAAGTCATATAAATTTAGACTTGTCACTCTAATATTCAGAAATACACACCAAATTCTATCCCTTTTGCCCATGCAATTTGATCAACAGAAACCTGGAAAAAATTGAATATCATACCAGAGAACTGATGCAGCTTTGTGTATATGATTTCACTCATCAAATTACTCTCCATTGAGCTGTGAGCCATAAGAGAGGGGAGAAAATAAGAACAGCACAGCAGGTAACAAAGCTAAGAATATAAATGAGGATGGCTGAAAGACAACTCTAAATAAAGTGTGCTTGAGGAGGTTAATTTGCTTAATAAGATATAAGCACATTTATATTTTTATTCATACTGGTACCCTTTTAACACTGATAGATCATGGATAAAGAGAAGCTACTCCTCTTTATCATTTGCTGTTAACGATATTCAGCCACTGCTTCTGTCAACTCCACACTGTTGTTAGGGAGAAAATGTGCAGAGAAATTGTGATAATGTACAGTCTTGTTTTGTATATTAGAATATAAATCACAGCAAAGAACCAGATTGTTGCTAGAATATTATTAGCGTGGCTCACACAATACACAATAATAAATCCATCTACCTTGCATAGGTGAATACCAAGAAACAAGTTCCATATCATATGTAGTTTGATTATTTGCATCATCATGTAACAGAGTTTGATTGATAATATAATTAACTATTTGGGATTTGCCATTCAGAAGCTACTTGATTTATCAGTCTAAGAATTTCTTTAAAAGAAGACATTTATCCTAGCTCAAAGCAACTATTTTTTTGGACCAATGGGTTTCTGTTTCATCCTTATAAACTTTATCCTAGAGAGGCACTGTGGGATAACTGAATGAGGTTGGACCAAGAGTTGGAAAGCATCATTCATTTCATCAATACTGTCAAGTTCTCACCAAATAGCAAACACCATGTTGGTTGTTGAGAGGCACAGCCCTATCCATGTGGGTTTTAACACTATCATGTTCTAGTTCTGACCCTGCCATAAAGAATTGATGGGAACGAGAAGGTCTTAAACACAATAGTTAAAGAGTGATTTTGGATTGTCATCTGTGAAATGAGATTGATTAGGTGACTGCCACTATATCAGCATTGCAATATTTTGAGGAGACTTCTTCCTGAAGTTTTGAACAAACCTTATTTTTATCAAAATATGATGTTTCATGATTCAATACAAGAAAAATAACAATAATCCTTTTCTTAACTGAGTAATAAAAAATTATTAAATTTTAAATTCTATTTCTGTTTTTAATACATTTTAGGTTTTTTTCTCCTTTAAACATCATAGTGTCTAAAAAGCTTCCTGGGGACACCTGAGTGGCTCAGTCAGTCAGTTAAGCATCAGACTTTGGCTCAGGTCATCATATTGCAATTTGTGGGTTCAACCTTTGCATCAGGCTCTGTGCTGGCAGTTCAGAGACCAGAGCTTGCTTCCGATTCTGTGTCTCCCTCTCTCTCTGCTCCTTCCCCACTTGTGCTTTCTCTCTCTCTCTCTCTCTCTCAAAAAAAAAAAAAAATAGGACAGGGTGGGGGNAGGTTCTGTGTCTCCTTCTGTCTCTGCCCTCCCCCAGTTACATTCTGTCTGTCTGTCTGTCTCTCAAAAATAAACAAGCACTAAAAAATTTTAGAAACCATTTAAAAAATTTAAAAAATCAACTACTGTACTTTTGAAATACAAAAGGAAACCCTTTGCTCAGTGAAACAAAATAGAAGTACAGGATATGAAAAACAAAAATTAAAAGTGATGTCATGGTTTATGATCTCTTTTCTGGACTGGGAAAGTCCAGATGTGGAGGAGCAGACGATATATCTTAGCAGAAATATTATCTTTAAGACTTGCTTTCATTAAGGCACCTACCTAATAAATTTGAAAGCCCAGAACATTTCATAATCAAGTAAGTCAAAACTATAGGAACAAAACTACTATAACTTTTTAACAGGCAACTATGTGTCTTACTGTTGGTTATAATTTTGTTTGCACATAATACACAAAACTAGTAATTATTCACCAACAGAGGCAATTAAAGTTTATCCCCACCATGAAATTACTTGTAGGCAACAAGGTTGTTCCCTTATGCAGATCTACTTAAAAAGATTTAAATTGTGTCTAGTTTAAATGTTACTAAGTCAACAAAAATTATGAGTTGGGCAGCAATGCACTACCAATTGCAAGTTATGCGTGCATTAAATTGCCGTGAAATATCAATAAAGCCTCTTGTGCATATACATTCCAGCCTAAAATGTATTGGTTTTACCCCAGAGATGCAGGCTCAATTTCTCCCATAGAAAGTCTCATTAAGGGACATTAGGGTAACTCTTCATTCTTCCCATCTAGTTCCAGATAGTATTTCACAGAAAGAATTAATACACTGTCAGCACCCTGCATGCAGCACCAGTCAGTATTCAGAATAACGATGTTGCTTTACAAAAAGTGATTTTTTTTTCTCTTTTCCCTATACTATTACCCTGCTGTCTGTTGCCTTCATTTTCTTTAAATTGCTTACAGTTTCATTTCACAACGGTAGGCTTATTTGCCACTGAAAACATATACGTGCATACACACACACACACGTACACACACACACACACACACACGCAATCTTGTCCCTGTGAAAAACACCAGGCATATCTAGTCAAGGCATAAATTATTAAACAAGATCTTAGAAATTTTTCTTCATTAAATTTTAATCTTTGTTGATTTAATCATACACGTTTAATCACCATAATAATGATGTGTATGCACTTAAGGAAAATTGCACAATAAGCACAAAAATGAAAGATTAGCCTCGGGTAATATTTTCAAGCAATTACAGAAAAAAGGGAAGAAAAATAAAACTGAATATTAAAATACTACAAAGACTAATATAAACCTAGAAAGCCAAGAAGGCATTTAATACATACCCATATCAGCATAGAATTATTCCAATAATACAGCCAGTGATGTTTACAATCATCTAGTTTATAAATGTCTTTGGTGATAAAGTCTATTATTTCTGCCCTCAGAAGATTATTTTATGATTCAATCACTAGTATTATAACAAGGTTTTCACTAACTACCTTACTACAATTTTACTGGTAATGGGTAATAACGCTTTACTCATTGCTATTTATAGATTCTGTATATTTGTGACTAGTTTTCTTATCATTCCTCTGATGCAAGTTTGCCAAAGAAATATATGTGTATGCATGTAAGTATGTATGTACATATGTAAATATGTGTATGTTCTATAATGCCTGCCACACACACACACAAACACACATATGTGCATGCGTATATACATCCTTGAGAGAAATGAGACCTAACCCAAAAATCAGTTTCAATTCATTGTCAAGCAGAGCTAGTTTCAATATCAGTTGTTTGCAACAATATTCATGGTTGAGAATATGCAGGGAAAGACATTTTTTCTCTCAAGACTATTTCCATTTAAGACGTACAATCAACATAATCATAGCCTCACATGTGGAAAACAAAGAAAAAAAGTAGTGGCATTCTGTCATCTCTGTTTCCAACGCCAATAATTATAGAAGGCTGAACACTTGGTAAGGGAGGGGAAAATATTTTAAATATGTCAACTTGAAGAAATAGAATGAAAACAATTCTATTCACTGCAACCTCTGTGTAACTACATTTCATCAAACCAAAGTTACATTAGAAAGCAATCAGACTTCATAATTTCCTTTGGCCCTACCAGGTTTATTTATTAAAAATTTATTAATTTGTAAATGCAAATATCTGTTAATTTTTCTGTAAAAAGAAACTATTCAAGCAGGCATAAGCAGCATATTAAGCAGTGTCCTGAAAATAAGTGCTAACTTTGTAGGAAGCACTACCTATGGCATCACCTACTCAAGATCACACTTTTAACAAGACACTTGGAACATCATCTTTAGTGACTTGAGACCATGCTCTCTTTTCTCTTTCAATTGCCCCAGTGTTAACTGAGGCTTCATTAACAGGGTAGACCTCCAAGTCCCCAAGTGCTGAATGATCCCGGAGTGTCTGGTAACATACAAGCTTTAATGCTAATGATACATCTAAAGTATGAACTCAAATGTCCATGTCAGGGACAAGGACAAAAGGCTGGAGAATACCAGAAGTAACTGGATGTTTGGAAGTCATATGTGCCAAACTCATGCTTCTGGGAGACTTATCGATTTAACAATTTAATAAAATTTGACTAAACACTTACTATGTGCTGAGCAGTGAACAATCAGGCCACATGCCTATCTTATGGACTTAATATCCTATACAAAGCTGTCACCATAACAACTTATTTAAAGCACCAGGAAGTTGCCTGTGGAACTCTAAATAGGATCCCCTGTATTTCTGTGGAATAACCACCTCCACAATCTGCTATGGCAGTTGTTAGTACAAAGCAAAAAGCTAGCAGGGGTAAAGCAAGTCCAGGACAGTGCCCTCAATTCCAAGTTCAGCCATTAGACTTTCATAAACTCCATACCTTGAAAATGGTCAGATTCCTTACTGTTTCTTCTTCAAACTATTTCCTCTCCTTTCTACCAGCTCTGAACTTGCATCTTTGATTAATAATGAATTCATCTCTTAGGTTTCTGAATTACCTGAAGTCCCGGGAGGACTTCACGTTCCTCCAGCCTATTACCTTCCAAAACACACAGAGCACCTAAAATGACTCCCTTCAAAATCATGAAATAAGAGGGTAAGGAAGTATTTATTTTCTCATCTTCTTCATCTTTCGTCTTCCCTTCTCTTTGGTTCCCTTTCTCCTTCTCTTCCTAATCTTCCGCTCATCTCCTTATTTCCTTCTCTCATTTCTCCTTTATCCTCCTACTGTACTACCCCTTTAGTTTTTTTCTCTCTCTCCATATTTGAGTCTAAAAATGCTCCTTGCTCCTCTGTATCTTTGAATGTACCCTCTATCCATTCCTACCATCAAATTTCTACCCCATTATTTTGTATCATAACTTTAGTCTTATTTCACAAACAAGACATAGAACATCACATAACAAGAAAAATGATTTTTTTTTGCTACTTTTTCAAACTGTTTCTAGCAAAATGTTAATAGGTGAAAGAAAGAAAGAAAGAAAGAAGGAAGGAAGGAAGGAAGGAAGGAAGGAAGGAAGGAAGGAAGGAAGGAAGGAAAGAAAGAACAACGCTCCAGAGGAAGCCTAAGTCACAGATGCATTTTCAATAGGTATTGCCAACTGTTTAACCAGGAGAGAAGAAAACTCCAGTATTAACATAACTCTTGTCTGCTAAGGCAAACCAGACACCTTTTAAATGCATTACTTACAGGTTGAAAAATCCAAAGATAAACTATAGGTACGTTCCAATGTCAAAGTCCTCAGTGGAGTTCTGTTCCCTTATTTTTCTTTTAAATTTTTTTAAATTTTTTGGGTAAACTGAGAAAAACAGATACATATCATAAAAGCATTTTTAATATATTCAAGAATGTAACTATCACCAGGGCTTACTCAGCCACAAGGAGGAATTCTAATATTTCATTCTCTTCTAGGTCCATTATCCTATTCAGAATGCTCACCACCCTGATAGAATAAATGCAATGTATTTTTAGTTGTGTAGCAGATCACAGTGATAGCATCTAAATCCCTAGGTTTTCACATCCTGTCTCTCAGAAATTCTTGCTGCCACAGGAATATCTTTCAGTTTGTTCAGTCTCATAACAGCAGTGACACCCAGTGGATGGAAACATCTCAAACAAGCTGGCTCTCAGCTCTCTCTCTGTCTCTCTCTGCCCCCCACCCCCACCTCATCTCTCAAGGGAAAGATTTTTATAAGTGCTTTGTTTCTCTGACCTTCTTATGGCTCTTCACAGGAAAATAATTTATCAGATTGCCTAATGCCAGCCAGGTTTTCTTTAAATTTACTCAAATTAGAAAGCCTCAGACATTTCCTTTCCACTAAAGACATTTAAACCTATCAAAATATGTTCAACTAATCTGATATTTGGTTTCTAAAAATAAAATCAGATATACAAGTAAAGGGATAAAAGAGGAGAGAGGTGTTCAATTAATTTCTTAAATTTTGCACTTTAAAAAACTGTAATTGCCAGCAGAAACCATGCCTTTATTATTTATTCATAGCAAGTCATTCAGAGCATATTAAACTAAATCGTGAGGAAAAAGTAATATAAACTGTAGATTAAATTTAACGTCATTCCAAATGATGGCTGTCGGTAAAAATATATCCACTTTTTCTAATGCAGCGATTTTATTAAAATAAGTAGTTCAGCTGGTCTCACAGGATGAAATAAATGGCCTTCTCTGATTTGACAGAAACTAACAAGATATAAATCTTTAAAAAGCCTCTTAATCATAGCCAAAAACTGGTTTGTACAATATTTTGTAATACAATGGCATGAAAATCAAAATTTTGTTTTATATGAAAAACAAACTAGATTTTTTCTTCTATATGGTAATAGCCAAAGATATTGTTCACCTTTAAGTAGGCCACTGTCCAGAATCAAGCACTAGCATAAGCTCTCTCAATTACTTAAAGGTAAGTCAAGGAAGCACCTACTAGGACACACTGTGGTGGTGGTGGTGGTGGTGGAATTAACAGAACATTTTCTAACTTTATCAAAACTACTACCCTCTAAGATCCCTGGTTTTCAAAGAGGCTTTCTACCATAGAAGTAGATAAATTTGCATAAAGAATTGAGGGGATTTTGGAAACAAAGGAATACACAGGTCTTATTAGAATGCTTATCACCAAAGTTAGGAAAAGTCAGTAAGCTCTAGGAAATAAAATTAACTCAAGGAAACAGGAGGTTGTACTGGTAACCTAAGTTCAAGAAAAAGGATATATTGGAGTCCCTGGGCCTCTCAGCTGGTTAAGCATCTGACTCCTGATTTCAGCTCATGTCATGATCTCATGGTTCATGAGCTTGAGCCCGCTTTGGGCTCTGTGCTGGCAGTACACAGCCTGTTTGGAATTCTCTCTGTATTCCCCTCTCTTTGTCCCTCCCCTGCTTATAATTTCTCTGTTTTTCTCTCTCTCTTTCTCTTTCTCTCCCCCCACCCCCCTTCAAAATAAATAAATTAAAAAAAAACAAAAAAAAGAAAAAGGATATAATTATTGAGAAATGGTTGATTTGGTTTGGCATAGTTTCTGCATATTGCTTAACGTTTATATATACCTAGGTCCTGTGACGTGGAAACTGAGCATGGAAGTATGAAATTACATGTTGCAACACAATGCCTAATACAGGACAACATAAGCCAGCATGTTGGGTCTATTGGGTTCTAGAGGACAATTACTCAAGAATGTCACCATATGGCAGTAAAAAGGAACAGGATTTATGGACTATGACTCCTGTTATCCAGGCCCTTCCAAAAGACTGTGTGTTCATTAAAAAAAAAAAAAAAAAAAATTTTAAAGGGGGGGGGGGCACCTGGGTCGCTCAGTCAGTTAAGCAGCCAACTTCAGCTCAGGTCATGATCTTACAGTGTGTGAGTCTGAGCCCTGCATTGGGCTCTGTGCTGACAGCTCACAGCCTGGAGCCTGCTTTGGATTCTGTGTGTGTGTCTCTCTCTACCCCTCCCCAACTCACACTCTGTCTCTCTCTCTCAAAAAAAAAAAAAAAAAAAAAAAAAAAAGAATAAACATTAAAAAAAATTTTAAACAAAAGACTGTGTGTTTCATAAGGCGCCAACATCTGGGGGTGGGGGGAGCCACCTTTAATCTTTTTAATGATGGGAGTAAGATGTAGGCCTCCAGGCTAACTCTAGGAGCAGCAGGAGAGAGGCAACTCCAACATAACCTCATGAATCCACAGGGTCATATATATACACAAGTGGAGGAGTACAATCTCCTCCACTCACGGGAGAAGCTGTTCTTGGCCCTTTCTTAGCTACAGCCCCCTCCTGCTTCCCTCACCCACTCACAGCTCCTAGATACCCAATTCTGTACTTGCTTTCACTCCACTTTGAATGTGATGGGTTGCTCTGATTGAGAGGGCATATGTGTACACAGCCTCCATGGCTCTAAAAAGCTCTGCTGGGCCAGGTTGTGCAATAATACATTCACTTTAAGCAAATTTTTATTTTCACTTGAGGAAGAAATGTTTTTCTAATGCTCACAAAAGGTATTACCCAAATTAATTACAGATTGGTCCTTCCTAATTTTTGGTGGCAAAATAGGCTAACCCTCTTTAGATTAAGTCTCCTGCTATGTAGATGGGGAAAAAAAACCCCTGGGGATTAGTAAGAAAGGTCTTCTAATGTAAATATATTTCTAATAGTCTTTTTTTTTTTTTTTTAACATTTATTCATTTTTGAGAGACAGAGAGAGACAGGGAGAAGCAGAGAGAGGGAGACACAGAATCCAAAGCAGGCTCCAGGCTCTGACCTGTCAGCACAGAGCCTGATTCGGGGCTCAAACTCATGGACCACGAGATCATGATGTGAACTGGAGTCAGATGCTTAACTGACTGAGCCACCCAGGTGCCCATGTAAATACATTTCTAATTAGGCATGAGACACTCAGGAAAAAAAAAAAGTTATTGGAACAGCGATTGGAGAAATAAAAGAAATTGAGTCATTCTGTACTTAAATAGTATAGGCTATACCATCTATCCATGCAGTCATTCCTTTGTCACACATTTATTTAGCTCCTACTGGGTGTCACTCAAGGTGACCAATGGTGGGGATCAAAGATAAATAAATATCTTCTCTACCTTATTGACCTCCAAGCTATGACAAGTGTATATGGGAACAGGAGGAGGGGAAAGTAATTACAAATCTTTTCCCCAACATGATTTACCTATGTTGGTCTCAAAATAGCTTGATCACCCTTCTTTCCATCTCATATCATACATTTAGTCATGTATTTCTTTGATTTTTATCCATTTAAAAATGAAGAGTGACTTATACCACTTTTATTCAACATAGCACTAGAATTCCTAGCCATAGCAACCAGATAAGAAAAAGAAATAAAAGGCATCTATACTGTTAAGGAAGAAGTTAAACTGTCACTATTTACAGATGACATGATAGTATATGTAGAACACCCTAAAGCCTCTACCAAGACAATATTAGAAGTAATAAATTAATTCAGTAACTTTGCAGGATACAAAATTAACTCAGAAATAAGTTGCATTTCTATATACTAGTAATGAAGCAAAAAGAGAAATTAAGAAAATAATTCTATTTACAATTGCACTAAAAAGAATAAAATACCTAGGAATAAACCTAATTAAGGAGGTAAAAGACCTAAAAGACCTATAGTCTGAAAACTATAAAACAGTGATGAAAGAAATTGAAGAAGACACAAACACATGAAAAGATATTCCCTGCTCATAGACTGGGAGAATTAATTTTGTTGAAATATCCAAAGCAATCTACAGATTTGATGCAATCTCTCAAAACGTCAACAGCATTTCTCACAGAACTAGAACAAACACTAAAGTTTGTATGGAACTATAAAAGACTCTGAAGAGCCAAAACAATATTGAAAAATAAGAACAAAGCTGAAGGTATCACAATCCCAGATTTCAAGATATACTACAAAGCTGTAGTAATCAAAACAGTATGGTATTGGCACAAAAACAGACACATAAATCAACAGAACAGAATAGAGAGCTCAGAAATAAATCCACATATATAGGGTCAACTAATCTACGACAAAGGTTGCTGCAATAAATGGTCCTGTAAAACTTGGACAGCTATATGCAAAAGAATGAAACTAGACTACTTTCTTATACTATACACAAAAGTAAACTCAAAATGGGTGAAGGAGCTAAATGTGAGACCTAAAATCATTAACTACTAGAAGAAAATATGGGTAGTAATTTCTTTGACATCAGCCATAGCAATATTTTTCTACATATGCCTCCTCAGGCAAGGTAAACAAAAGCAAAAATAAACTATTGGGACTATGTTAAAAAACAAAACAACACACAAAAAAATAAAACAACAACAACAACAACAAAAAAAACACTTCTGCACAGCAAAGGAAACCATCAACAAAACAATAAGGCAACCTACCAAATGGGAGAAGATATTTGCAAATGATATATTTGATCAGGGGTTAATATCCAAAATATACAAAGAACTTATACAACTCAATGACAACAACAACCCAAATAATCCAATTAAAAAATGGGCAGAGGACCTAAATAGATATTTTTCCAAAGAGGGCATATAGATGGCCAAAAGATACGTGAAAAGGTGCTCAATATTACTCATCATTAGGGAAAATGCAAATCAGTACTACAATGAGATATCACCTTACACCTGTCAGAATGGCTGGAATCAAGAAAACAAGAAATAACAAATAAGGGTTGGCAAGGATGTGGAGAAAAAAGGAATCTTGGTTCACTGTTAATAAGAATGTAAACTACTAAACATACTGTGGAAAACAGTATGGAGTTTCCTCAAAAAAACATAAAAATAGAAAAAGCATATGATCCAGTATGATCCAGTAATTCCACTACTAGGTATTCAAAAAGATATATGCATCCCTATGCTTATTGCAGCATTATTTACCATAGCAGAGATATGAAAGCAGCCCAAGTGTCCCTTTATAGACGAATGGATAAAGAAGATGTGGTATATATACATAAGGGAGTATTACTTAGCCATAAAAAGGATGAGATCTTGCCATTTGTTAAAACATGGTGGACCTAGAGAGTATTATCCTAAGTGATATAAATCAGACAAAGACAAATACCATATGATTTCACTTTTATGTAGAATTAAAAAAAAACAAAAACAAATGAATAAATAAGCAAACAAAAGCAGAATCAGACCAAAAATACAGAGAACAAACTGATGGTTGTCAAAAGGGAAGAATAGATGGATGGGCAAAATCGGTAAAGGAGAATGAAGTATAAGCTTTCAGTTGTGGAATGAGTAAATCAATGGGAATAAAGGTACAGCATAAGGTATACAGTCAATGGTATTGTAATAAAACTGCGTCATGACAGATGACAGCTATATTTGTACGTATAAAGTTCTTGAAACACTAAGTTGTACACCTGAAACCAATGTAATGTCATGTGTCAACTATATTCAAATTTTTTAAATGCAAAATAGACATTCCAGATTTAAATAAATAAATAGTAAAATGGAGAGTGGGTATAAATCAATTAATTCATATGCAAAGTTGTTAGAAATTTTTCCTTTAATAAAGTTGTTTTTTTTTTTAATAGACTTTATTTTTTAGACCAGCTTTAGGTTCACAGCAAAACTGGATGCAGATTTCCTTTATACTCCCTATTCCTAAACATGCATAGTCTTTTCTATTACCAACAGCCTTTACCAGGATAGTCCATTTATTAAAACTGAGGAACCACACTGATATATCACTATGATGCAAAGTCCATAGTTTACATTAGGGTTCACTCTTGGTGTTGTACACATTCTATGGTTTGGACAAATGCATAATGACATGTATCCACTACTAGCAAAATATGTTTTTATCAAGGGAAGGTTTGTGGATCTTGATATCCTAAGGACTCAAACAGCCCAGCTATCAAATAAGGGATTGAAAAGACGTAAGGAAAACATACAAAGGGAAGGAAGAAAGGAAATATGAGCAAGGGAAAAAACGAAGTAAGAGGAGATGAGGCAGAGGAAGAATAGGAAAAAGCGATAGCACACTAACTTTACATGCTTTAATTACTGCCACGAGTGGCCCAAGTAAATTGAATAATCCTAGAAAAATGTACTGTAGACCTGGCCCAGGAAACTACAAAGGCACCATTTACCTACATGAGTGGCAAACATCAGTTAGAAATCACTGATATAGGTAAACAGTTTGTAGGCCTTGTGAAAAGAAACTTTTAAAACTTCACATCAAAAATAGGACACAAGAATGTGATTTTATTTTAGATTAGCACGAAAACGATGCAGAAATTGTTAGACTTAAACTGTTTTCTTATTTTAAGTTTTTTGATTTTGGTTTGTTTTGTGAACTTTTTATGAAACTATGAGACACTTTTTTAAAATACACAAATAAAGGACTCCTGGGTTACTCCATCAGTTAAGCATCCAACTTTGCTTCAGGTCATGACCTCACGGTTTGTGAGTTCAAGGCCTGCATTGGGCTCTTGGCTGATGGGGTGGAGCCTACTTTGTATTCTATGCGTCTCTCTCTGCCCTTCCCCACCTCACGCTCTGTCTCTCCTTCTCTCTCGGAGATAAAAACATTAAAAAAATACAAAAGTAGTAAGTACACAGCTTAATAAATTTTCATAAAGTAAACACACTCACATGACAGGTGCCCAGATCAAGAACAGGAACATTATCAACACCTTAAATGCCAGTCATAAACCCCCTTTACACACTACTTTGCCAAGGATAAACATAGCTTGTCTTCAAACATCATAGACTAATTTTTAAATTATATACAAATGGAATTATACAGTATATATTCTTTTGGATTCTGACTGCTTTTGCCTGATGTTGCTGAGACCTGTCCATGTTATTGGAAAGAGGTTTGCTCATTCTCAATGTTATACAGTATTTCACTGCATGAATATACCACAGATTATTCAACCATTCTGCTAATGAGCAAAGCTAATGTTTTAAATATCTGCTATTATAGTAATAAAACCCACTTTTTTCACTTTTCCCATAATTTGCTTTTAAAGTATATTCAAATGGAGAAAGAACACTGCCATATACATACTAGTTCTTAATTAGATTATTTAATAAGCTATATTCAGAAGGGGAAGTTGAAAAAAAACCTTCCTGTCTCAATATACATACATACAAACACACATGCTGAGTGAAAGAAAGGGGAGCAGATATAGGTCTGTATATTGAGTAAACAGTATGGGAAGGAAAGTAGGGCTGTCAAACCATGTTTGAAACCAACTGATTTAAGCCCATGTTGGGAAGAAGATTTATGACTGACACCACTCTCCCTAAAACACAAATGTATGGAGGTCAATAATGTCCTTTCTGAAATTCATGGACTTATTATAAATCATTTTCTTCCTGAATAATAAAGAATTCCTTCTCACTCAGGAAACGTCCTGAATCTATAGAAAAAGAAAATTATGGAAGTTGGTTTGGCTGGGTTTGTGTGCATATTTATGCTTCTCTGCACACATGCACACAACTGTACACAGGCTGAAGAGTAAGCTGCAGATGTTCCTCTACAAAATGAGTGACTCAGATAACTACCCCTTTTCTTTATTTAATTGGGGGTAAAAAAGGTCGGTTTTGCAAAATATCTGTAACATGCAATTAATCCAGAAAAAAATGTAAGTTTACACAGGTCGCCTATATAAAACTGTGCATTGTTGTACTGGCCTCAAGCAGAGG
Source organism: Crocuta crocuta (assembly GCF_008692635.1). Lineage (NCBI taxonomy): Eukaryota > Metazoa > Chordata > Mammalia > Carnivora > Hyaenidae > Crocuta > Crocuta crocuta. The sequence goes on from NW_027532411.1 coordinate 133,973, forward strand.
CCTGATCTTAGTTTAAGCTGATGATGGACTCTGTCCTGTAATGCCACAACACTAAAATCTCTATTTGATGACTCATTACCCCTATGGACTGGCCATTTCCTGTTCCACTACACTCATAAGCCATTGATGTTCTGGGTTACCCTGGTACATGTAATCAGACTTTGTAGAGCTCAGGGGACCTCAGTTGTCTGAAGCAAAGTTGAAAACTTGCTTACCCTCCGCTTTGTTACAATGAATCTGGATTTAATGTGTGTCCCTGAGATGTCCAATTTAGCTGTTTACACAGCCTGAAATGAACACAATTTACTAATTCTCCACCTCCACCTCGGTTTTTGCCTGTATGTGTATGCACACACAAATTTTATCTATAGAAGCAGACATTACTAAGTTCAAGAAGGAAATCGAACATTCCTCTGCTTTACCTTCTTTTCTAAAGATTTATGATTGAAATAAAAATAAGACCTATTATATTTGAAGATCAAATAAATTTTACACTTTATGGGGGAGACTCTGTCAACGTACATGCCTCCCAGCATATTCTTACTAAACAATTCCTCTGTACAAAAGGAAAGGGACTTAGCCAATTTTTAAATAACATATATGTTCTTTCAAATAAGTTTGTTTTGACCAAGTGATTATTCTGTCCTCTCTTGGAGAGGAGTTCATCTGAAGTTTATGAATCAATTCCCTCCTGAATATTTATTCTCTTTTAGCCAAAATGTTGCCTCAATTTTTTTAATTACTTTGTCATGTATTGATAGTATTACAGAAACAAATGTGGTCCTGATTTCCAGAACTGAGTGGGTGAAGGAAGAAGCTGAAAATGAAAATAGATTTCTCTTGTGCTCTTTAGGTCATTAGGATGGGAAACAGAAGAAACCACTGTTTCTTCCAAATCACAAAAATAAAATGATATCATTTCTACGTGTATTCTACTGAGCTGGTCTAAACCTGGGCATTGGTCACAGAATACAGAAGGCAGATTGGTTATTGTGGAATGGGTTTTGTGGAGTTAGTGTCTGGAGACCAAATGCTTTCACACATTTCACTAGTCCCCATGCCAAACCTGATATGTGAGCGAGCCAACTCATATTTAGTAACTAATGAGGTCTTTTCCATTCGTTCTTTGCAAATTCATTCATTTACTCAGATTTCATAACTTGATAGATGATAACATACAAAATTAGGAGAATTTAAGTTACTATCAAGATAATTCAAAGTATATAAAACATTTTCCTGATATTCTCAGGTAACTGAACCAACAATAAAATATTCCTTCAATGTGAAGGAATGGTTTCCTCTAGTCTCCCTTTTGCTTGTAAATTATTAATGCATCCATGGGGAGGACAGGGATTAGCACCTCTGCTTCTGTGAACCCAGCTGCTGCTCTTTGCTAACGTCATACAAGCAGCAGCCTGCCAAAGAGTTGGGAAGTCTACTTGGCTGAATAGTCTGAAGGCTGTGGTCACTAGAAAAAGAATTCCAGTCACTAATTGTTCCAGTTATTACTGCTGAGTGGCAAAATTAATCCAAAACTGAGTGGCTCTAATCAATCATTTGATTATTCCCAGAGTCTGTAGGACAAGAATTTATTTAGATAGGAAACAGTAGAAATGGTTGGTCTCTGGCCCACAATATCTAGGGCCTCCTTGGGAATACCTAGATGGGGATGACTTACAGGCTGGGAGCTAGAGTCACATGAAGATTTGCTCACTTACCTATATGGCATGTGGGTGGGGAGACTGATGTTGCCATCAGGAGCACCTAAAGGTGGCTTCTCCACTGTGTTTGGGTTCATTCCAGCATTTTGGCTTCAGGGGACGTGGGATTTTTGCATGGTAGCTTGGGTCTCCATGTACAAGTATTTAAGTGGACAAGGGAGAAACAGCATTACTTTTATGACCCAGTCTCAGAAGTCACATGGTTTCACATCCAGAATGTTCTACCTGCTAACATAGTTAAAAGCTCAACCAGAATTCTTAAAATTATGATGGGAGCAAATATGAAAGATATTTTCTCAATGTATTTGTATGAATAGGCTTTCTTGAGAATATCTTCTGTAGATATTGTTAAATGTGCCTTTTCAAGGCATCAAGAGAAGCTAGACTAGAACTAGTTTTCAGATTATGTTTAGCTTATAACAAAATAACTATTTGAAAACTTAAAATTTTACTCTCTACCAAAAGACAGCCTAGCCTACTTATGTGGACTAAACAAAAAGCTGTTGTCTGAATTATTATACAAGGTCCACTAATTTATTTTGCACTTTGACAGTTGAGCAAAAGTTGTTTTTTTTTTCTCAATCTGTAGTTTCCATCTTGCTTGAAACATTTCTTTTCTGAAACCAAAGAAGATTATCTAGGTTTACAGTCAAACATTGTTGAAAATTCCCAAGAGTATGTAGTTATGACCCAACATATTTTTCTATTTGGACATTTCCAGCAAGATTAGTTATCTCTTCCAAAAAAAAAAAAAAAAAAAAAAAAAAAAAAAAAAAAAAAGAAAAGNGAAAGAAAGAGAGGGAAATAATAGTCTACATGCTAAAATATCTACTATTTATGTATCACTTAATATTATAACTTCTATACAAGTGGCAAAGAGAAGATTCTATATATGAGAAAATCATAATGAGCTTCCCTTTAGTTCTTGCATTACTAAATCTGCATAGAGATAACATTCCAATTTTAAAGGATATCACAATCCTGGAGGCCCCACAATTTCTTAGGGCTCTGTGTAACCTTATGGCATAAAATGATTAGGTTTCAGAGATGTAATTTTTTTCCAGAAATGCCAAGCTGATAAAATCTGAAATTTCAACACAGTTGTTCTGAGTGATTTCCTTATTTTCTGTAATCACATTGAGAAATCAAAATTGGGGGAGAATATTTAGATCACTTTTTCTCTCTTACTTAATAGCCTGTTTGAGAGTCTGTGGTAGCACTGCTTCTAAAGGAGGTGAAAGAAGACTTGTCTTTTTCATTATTGTCACTATGAAATTTGGGGCTTTAATGGAGGGTCTTTGATATATGCTTTTAATGTTCTTTGTCTCATGGCTGGCATCTTCTCATGTACATCTTAGAAGAGGATTTATTTTGAAACTTAACCTACCTTTACCTACTCAGGGACAACCAAATAGTTGAAGCAATTATTCAGGCTATTTAGGCCCGAAATCACTTTTGTCTCCATTTCAAAAATATTTCCAGTATCTGATTCCATTTCAGCAACATTTTTACTGACGAGATAATTTAAAGAATGGAAAAGACAACAGTTAACATGCCAGTACCTGCTTTGAAAGCCTAAACTGGACTGTTAGCATATTCTTTGACTCTTCCTTTGCATTCCTCTATTATATCCCTGTTCCCATAACAATCTCTCATTGCTACTACACAAAATTTCACAGGCTGAGGAGCAGACACAGGATTTTTATCAGAACATTGGGTTCTATTTACCAGATAATGGACACGATAATTCTTGAAGCTTCCCCTACCTGTAATACAACAATAAAGCTAGGGACTACTTCATAAAGTATTAACGGAATCAAATGATATAATATGAATGACAATATTTTGTAAACAGAAACAGGCCATGAAATGGACATTGGTTTCAAGGTCCAAGGCCCAAAATGGCTGTATATTTTAGATATGTTTCTTAACAGAGGGTTCCTATGAGCATAAAGGAAAGATATAACAAGTGATAAGGTATTTTCCCATGCATTCATTCATGCAGTATGCCATGAGAAAGAATAACAAGGACAAGTTAGATTAGACTAGGGAATGAGCTAAAATTTGGAGGATAAATAAATGTTAACACACTGAAGAGATGGAGAAAAGCAAGTGTGAATACCTTTAGTCGCAAAAGAGTCTGATGCATTTGATGAGTCAAAGAAGCTATATCTATACCATGGAATACTCCATGGCAATGAGAAACAATGAAATCTGGCCATGTGTAGCAACATGGATGGACCTTGAGGGTGTTATGCTGAGCGAAATAAGTCAGGCAGAGAAGGACAAATATCATATGTGTGCACGTATAGGAGGATTAGGAGGAACTTGACGGAGGACCAAGGGGGAGAAGAAGGGGGGAAATGGTGGGGGAAAGGGAGAGAGGCAAACCATGAGAGACTCTTGAATGCTGACAAAAACTGAGGACTGATGGATGTGGGGGGGAGGGGGGATGGGCATAGAGGAGGGCACTTGTGGGGATGAGCACTGAGTGTTATGTGGAAACTAATTTGACAATAAACTATTTGTAAAAAAAACAAAACAAAAAACAAAGAAGCTATGACTCCCTATATTCATCTGTCTCTGCTGGTGGGGGCAGCAGTTTGCCCTGTCTTCTCCCCTCTCTAACAGGTCCAAGAAGAGCTGTTGATTCTTCATTCTGATCAATTTTTTACTTATTAGGATGGAGTGGCAATTTCCAAGTTACTATAATGAAAGAAGAATTTCCTCTGCCCCATGTTTCTTCTTGTTGGACTCAGAATCAAACTGACCAGGAGAAAAACAAATTAATAGGCATAGGTACAGAGGATTCACACAGACTTGAAATTACAAAGACAATGAGGGAAGCTCATATGAGCTAAGGAGAGGGGTAGGGGCCTGAAAATACAAAGGGGATAAAGCTTATTAGCAAGAAGGTGAAAGGAGATCTTTTGGAAAAACAAGATTGTTCTGTTATGCAGATAAACTCCTTAGATAAAAGGTAGTCTCTGTTAATACTTCTCTTCCTGTTGTAGGCTCTCCTTTTCAATGTAAATTTAGGCAGTTATGGAGGAGGCAGAGAGCCTTTTCTGTATCTGCTGGGTTTCTATTACTTTTAACTGGAAATAACCTTTATGCCAATGTGGCCCATCTTGGGGCAGGCTGCCCTGGGCCCCTACACTCCTTCCTTGTGGAACCAGAAATGGGAAACTCTGACCTTTCCTTCCTTTCTAACTACTCACCCCACCTGTTTTCAACTGGCAGCATTTACTGTAGTTTCTCTGGCCACGCAGGCCCCTGCCTTGTGCTTCTATCCCTGATCACAGTCTTCCTTGGGTTCTGTGATTTCCCTGATGATGAAGGAATGGATTGCTCAGAGCAAAGTGCTGAAAATTCCAACCCTCCATTCACTTCATGGGGTCAACCTCTGCTAGCACAGAGATTATTTTTTTTAAATAAGTCTTTCTAAGAGTGCTTTGAGATTACTATAATGTCAGCCTGTGGTTTTGAACCCATCTTCTGTTGGGGGTGAACAAAAAGAGTCATGTCTAGAGACATGATGTGCATATTAAGATGGCAAAAGCAAGGTAAGACACTGACTGGTTCAGATCAGGCTTGAGTGTCCTCTGAAATGATGCACTCTAGAAACTTGAACCACATGCAGGAAGGGGAGAAATCAAGCATGAGGTTGGAACTTACTCACTGGTCCCAGGCAATCAGTGGCTATTGACACTGACAGGTTTGAAGAGTGGGGAAGCCAGAGGTTACTAGGGAGAAAGAGTACATAGTTACAACAGTACCTCACTGAAGAGTGATCATAAGCAAACTTATGATAAGATATTTCCTCCACAGGGCGTTGGAAAGGTGAGAGAGATAATTATTGTGCCTAACAGTTTGTTACGGAACCTGGTCTGGATCACCTGGTGGAAGAACCAAGTGACACTTGGAGATCTTTGAAGGTAGGAGGCTTATTTCACACTGGTGAGCTCAGAGGAGATCCCTCTCCAGAGTCTGAGCCCTGAGCATAATAAACAGAGGGAACAATTTAGTGTCTGTTACTTCTGTGTTCCGCATTAGTAGTAAATTAGCATGCATGGCAAGTAAGGCAGGAAGAACCTGGAAGGGGAGTCTTCGAGCAGGGACTGGAATTCCCCTACCAGTCTTGTCGGCCATCTTATAGCATAATTTTTCCCTATCAAGTTTGTTAATGATAAAGTAATAGAAATATGTTATCTATTATTTTTTTCATCAAACCATGAACTCTTTCAAGGTAAGAGAGCAAGTCTTTCTCATGGTACTATTTCTTGCATATAAAATACATCATCTAGATGACCCCAAGAATATGTTTGTGGCATTAAATTATGAACCTTTTCTCAGTCTGAGCAGTTAGCTGACAGGAAAGTTAACAGAAGAAAGTTGACTCTGTTGCCTTTTAGGTTAAATTGTGATGTGTTGGGGTACTTGCATGGCTCAGCCGGCTAAGCATCTGACTCTTGATTTCAGCTCAGGTCATGATCTCATGATTTGTGAAATGGAGCCCTGTGTGGGGCTCCACACTGATGGCGTGGAGCCTGCTTAGGATTCTCTCTTTGCCTCTCCCCTATTCACATGGGTGTTCATGCACTCTGTCCCTCTCTTACTAAAAAATAAATAAACGTGAAAAAAACATTTTTAATTGTGATGTGCTGTAGTGTAGTGTAATATCCATTCCTCTAACCTCACAGGCTTTGAATTTCCAATGTAATGTAGAAATCAGGGGGAGTAAGTAACTGACAGAGACAGAGAGTAACAGAACTAGAGAGCAGTTTTCTTAGTGACAACTATAAGAAATGTTTCTGGAACCAAAAAGTGAACACTAAGAAAGGTTATAAATAGAGAGTGATCCCAGGATTTGCATAGGCAAAAGATACATTTTCCACAGAATTCTAGGGCAAGTGGGATGTGGAGAATGGGGGTAGTTGCTGGCTACAGGAGATACTCGAGCTTTAGTGAGCCAGGTCCCTATGAAAAGAGCTGCTGGAGCTGCTCTTGGCCCCTTTCCATGAGGGTTTATGCTGTAGGCAGCATATATACTTGTTTCCATAAAGAGAAAACAGAGATGGAAAATAGAAAAACAGTAGCTTATGTTTCAGGTGTACTTACTGCACTTAACCTTCATGTATGATCACTGAAATAACTAAAATAATGTTCTGCTTGTTGAGATTCCATTTATTTTAATAGCCATCAAGAGGCAATGTTTGTACCCAAGCGGACAAATGTGAAAGAAGGTAACCTAAGGTTATATTTGTAGCAATCACAGAAGGACACACTTTCTAAAATTGAGAAATTAGAAGTTTCAGACAGGTTTATCCAATCACCAGGAACAGGAAAATCCTCACATGATATCTGGGTACCACACATAGCCTGCATCTCCCATGTTTTAGCTAATATTCAGTCACTTTATCTGACCCCACTATCCTAAATAATATAAAATAGTAAATGTGCTTTACAGATTAAAAATTAAGAGAATCTCTTACATGTCTTTTAAAGCCCTTTGCTTATTATTAATCCATAGCAGGACCATAGCATTTATAAAGTAGAAAATTTTGAGAACATTTTTATGGACACTCTGACATTGGTCTCATTCATCTTTCATTCATTGACTTTAACCAGAACATACACTCTACTCTGATGTAAAAAATAATAATAAATAAATGTTTGGCTAGAACACTTGAATATTTACTTGGATATGTGAAGGCTTTCTAATAGATCACTGTTTAGAAAGCTGAATTTTAAGAATTGATACTTGGCAAATGCTTTAACAAGTGGATACCCTGAAAGCACTTTACTCACCATGTCTAATCATCTTCTTTTTCTTTTATTATATAAATTACAGAGACACATAATGAGAAATAAACTGTAGGCATTAGAAAGAAATACAATCTCAGTTTTAACTATTGAAAAAAACTGAAATATCACCTTGGATGCCAGTGGCATATAGTAATAAAAGGAATATCACTCCTTTGACCCTTGCTGAATACATAATTGAATTCTGATGGTTGCAGGAATTTAAATTACCTACACTTTGAAGATATCAGTACCTAGCACCACATACTTGATTTTTATAACTCTTGGACTTTGTCAGCTTTTTCAATGAAATTTCACACATATTTCTACCCAGTGAAATGTAAGGGAAAAACTGCTTTTTCATGAGAAGCTACAATAAAATGGAAAAGGCACTAAACCAAGAATTAAAAAGTGCACATTTTTGTCCTTATTCTGTACCAGTAGATAAAAGAGAGAAGGTGGGTGGAAATGTAGATAGATCTGTACATTTGGTGTTGAGAAAATGTTTGTAAGTCCTGGCTAATGGCTTCCTTTTCCTTTTCTAGTTTCTAGATAAATGATTTTGCACAACATACTTCTCTGAGTTTCAGTTTCCCCTTGTATGCACAGGATAATAGGAGAAAACATATTTGAAAGAGACTATTACCCATTGCAGGTACTCAGTAGCAGTGAATTTCCATGGGAGAATAGAGGAAGAATTGTTTTCTTCAGATTCAAGCCAGGACAACAGAAGAATAAAAAGAGTGATCATGGGAGTCTTAATACACAGAATTAAGCGTGTATTCTCTCTCTGAATACCTGAGAGAGAGCAGAGCTGCAAAAGTACAAGGCAGGGATATTCAGGTCAACAGAATGAGTACACAGTGTGCACGGGCAATGGCAAAGCATTAGCCTCAGTTGTACGGAGGGCAGTAAGAGGAAGCACACTGAGCCGTGGCCATTTTCCAAATCTATAATGGAGTTTCAGTTTTACCTTGTAAACTTGAGCTCACTGTCCAATAGAGTAGCTGCCAGCCACATGTGGCTTTTGAGCACTTGCAACGTAGCCAGTGTGACAGAGAAGTTGAATTTTTAATTTTATTTCATTTCAGTTCATTTAAATTTTAAAGGTGAAGCAATGCAAACATCTTGTTTTTGTTATTAAACACAGCTTTATTTGGAGGCAAAACTTCATTTTACTTTAAACCTTGAAAATGTAGCACCCTAGTTGAGAATGTTAAGTGTAAAATACACACTGGATCTTGAAAATGTAGTCCAAAAAATTTAAGTATTAATAATTTTTCAAAGTAGTTACATGTCGACATACTATTTTGAATATATTGGATTAAATAGATCATTAATTAACCTTAACTGATTCTTTTTATTTCTGTAATGTGGCTACTAGAAAATATAAATTGCATATGTAGCCCTCATATTTCTTTTTTTTTATTTTTAGAGAGAGAGAAAAAGAGCATGTGTGTCACACAGGAGCATGGGGGAGGGGTTGAGAGAGGTGGACAAAGAGAATCCCAAGCAGGCTCCATGCTGAGGAATCAGGGCTTGATCTCACAACTGTGAGATTATGACCTAAGCTGAAATCAGGAGTTGGACGCTTAACTGACTGAGCCACTCAGGCGCCCCTTTATTATATTTCTATTAGACAACAGTGCTATAGATAATGGGAAGATATTTTATTCAAAGAAGAGGCATTTTCAGATGTCTCTTTTACAAAGAAACTTCATATCAATATTGGAGAATCAATTTAGCATTTATGATGTTAGAGGCTAAATGGCCACTTTTTAGTCTACTGTAATTGTTCAGGCAAGTAAAAATAAAGGGTCTGGATAAAACAAGAAGGAGATGAATTTTCAAAACTACATAAAAAATATGACAATCGGGTCGGGGGATTAATTGAGGAAAATATAGATTAAGGCATATAAAACAAAGAGAGTTTCAATAATGTGAGGATGACAGACTATGGAATGTTGCAGAAAACATGACTGAAATGTTCTAGATGTCTTCTCCATCACTTTGCTTCTTACTTCTTCTCTAAACTACTGCAAAATATTGCAAAAGATTCTTAATCGGTTTCTCAGTCTTTAGATTTCAACTCCCAGCAAGTCCATGGATAAGCTACAGCCAATGAAACCTAAAATTACTACAGCCAATAAAACCTAAAAACTGTAGATATGGGTGTATGTGCATTTTTGTACATTTTTCTAGGAACAAGTATCATCATTTTTATTATATTCTAAATGGAGGTAATACCCACCTTCCCCCCTAAAGAAAGCTAGATGTTATTGCTCTAGGATCCATGTAAATTAAGAAACCCTGGTTAGAGAGATGCAAGAAATTAACACACAGATTTGAAGAATATCATCTTTTATATGAGAAAAAGTAATAAAGTAGAAGTAGACTAAAGTCCCCTGCTCAAAATACAACTGAAAAATCCATGGAAGTTTCTCCTAAGTTTTTAACTTAAAATGATTGTTAACTAGCCTGAGTACTTCATTGTGTGAATGTTTCCCATGAAAATATTTTTCAGATCGGGCTCTTTCTTGAGTATCTGAGATACAGTATTTGCTAATGTATCTGTATCTAGAAGTGAGATCTCCATTTTTAAATACCACTTCCTGCCCTGAAGCCGGGAAGTGTCTGGCTGGAACATCTGTGAGATAATTGGCTACTACTCAGCAGCTATCTAGATGGCCCAGTGTTCTGGGAGTTGGAGTTGGTCATTTCAAAACAATGCAGAGCCTGAGCTGTAGCCCCATGGGCAGCTGAGAATTTAAATGGATTTCAGGTGCAGAGGTAGTATCACTTACCATTGAAGACTTATAACAAGAACAAGCTTCAGATCTGGGAAAATTCAAAGTAAACAGAATGGATCTAATCATGATGAGCCAACCCATAGCCTTGTAACTATAGGCCTAGGAAACTGTACGGATCACTTTAGACTGACACAATGCACTCATCATAATATATTCATCAAATAATTAGTCTATATCTAAGAGAAGGCAACATAAGTTTTATTCAACACAACTTTTCCCAACATTTTTGCTCAAGCTTTAGAATCCAAAGGGGTATCATGTAGATTTGTGACAAATTTTTGCTGTGGTGTAGACTATGTGTGAAGGGGAGGTAAGGACTGAAGTGAGGAGACTTTGGTCATGATCATCAGGCATGTACTCTCAGAGCTTCAGCCTTCAACCTTCCTTTGAGGAGATCAGACAAAAAGACATTGAATTCTCTTCCTTTCCTGACTTTCTATGATTTGGTATCAGGACCCCTGAATAACACAAAAATTAACATTATGCATGGCTTAGATCCTTGTTTAGCTAGCTTAAAGGTGAGCACTGTATCTTAATATTAGTTCTAGTTCAGGGATAGCTAAATGTTTTATATCTAACCATAAACCAGTTATTTTTATTCTCGATTGGTCACTAAAATTGAGTTTCTCATCACTTACACAAATCATAACATGGAAGAAAAATAAGTAAATACATTTTTTAAAATGTAAAAGTTATCAGATAACCATAAAAATTTAGTAAAAATTGTATTGTTTCCATATGTCCATATTTTCAGCTAGTATATATTATATATGTTATATATATATAATATATATAATTCACCTCTTACACTTATATTAAGCTCTTTATCCAAAATGCTGATTTTGTATAAATTATTTTAATTTGTTTAATCTAAGTCATAAACTGTGAACAGCTAGTAGTAGTAATCATTTTATATTACTAGGCCCCACATATATGAAAGTCACTGTGTAAGCATATTACAGATACTATATTTCATGCTCACCACAAGTGATGTCATTTCCCTTATATAACATGTGAAAAAAAATTAAAGATTAAATATGCAGTCCAATGTTAAGTAGCAGACAAGTTGCATAACCAGGATTTAAACAAAAATCTGTCTGACTCTCAACTCCCATGACCTTTTCATTTTGTAACTCCTCCTTTCCTACGTTATGAACTGTTTTTCTCATCTGTCATTTCTATAAGCAATTAAACATTGCATATGCTCTGAGTCTTATCACTAGGGGTTACACAAGAGCTTCCTTCATGGTCTTTGAACATGACCTCTACTAAATTACATGAGCATTGACTTCTTTGAGGGGGGGATTGTTCATATCCTTTAGTATTTGGAATTTCCTAATTTTTACATAATTAAAAAAGAATTTGGGAAAATAATTGGAAAATTCAGAATTTCCCAATGAGTTCTGTTACTATAATGGTCACTAAAGATCATTCAACTTCTGCTTCAATCTGTTTCAGTGGCAGGAGATCAATAATTAAGGGCAATTCATTCCAATAAGGTGAATCTAGATTTTTAGAAATGATAACTATGGAATGAAGAGTGTACATACATTTATGACTTCAAAGCCTCAATTTTAATCTAGTCTTCTCACCTAAACTTCAGAACTGTATATCCAGACATCAATTAATCCCTCTATATGCTTAGATTATTCAGAAGCAATGAAAACTCTGGATATTTCAGGAGTGCCTGGGTAGCTCAGTCGGCTAAGCATCCAACTTCGGCTCAGGTCATGATCCAATGGTTCGTGGGTTTGAGCACCGCATTGGGCTCTAAGCTGACAGCTAGCTCAGAACCTGGAGCCTGCTTCAGATTCTGTATATCCCTCTCTCTCTGAGCCTGCTTCAGATTCTGTATCTCCCTCTCTCTCTGACCCTCCCCTGCTCATGCTCTCTCTCTCTCTCCCTCTCTCTCTCAGAAATAAATAAAAGTGAAAAAAAAAGAAAGAAAGAAAACTCAGTATATTTCAAGGTATATCCATTTTCTTTCTCCATGCCTGTTCTTCTAGTATTTCCTCCTGTCTCCAGAAATGATACCTTTTATCCACACAGTTTCTCAATACAAAATGCTGAAGTCTCTCATTTCTTAACACTCCCCCAAAATGCCAAATCTTGTGATTCTACCAACTAAAAAACCTTGGGCCCTGTCTCTTCTCCATTTTTTCTAATACCACCATGAAAGTAAGTCATTGCTGGTTTTCTTCAACTGTCTTTTAATTGCCTTCTGTTCAGGCTTTTAAAAATTGGTTGAGCACATAAATTTAAGCCAAACAAATTTAAACCTTAAGCCAGAAGTCACTGTGACCAGGTCAGGACTCATTCCTTAATTATAAAAGCAACTTCCCTGAGACCATGAGAAGTCAGTCACTAACTGGGATACTATGTAGTAACAAGTGCTAAAAACTGGTAAACTGAATAGATCTTCCAGAAATAGGCATAAGCCACTTGGTAGAGTGAGACTCCAGAAACTTTGGGTTAATTCAGGGAAGGAGTGGGAGGACTTAAAAATAAGCACAATTGAACTTATTTTTTAAAGGTAATGAAGCCTTGATTATGTACATAATTATATTATAATAGTAATAATATTAAATGTTATATAGTAATATTGTATCCCTACTTACTGAATCAGGGCAAGTCATTTAAATTTAAATTATTTTCATCACATTTAAATAACTGAATGTCCATATTTACCACAATGGCCTACTTTCAGGCTGTTCACAATGTATTAAAAAATAAACTACTATGTTTTTAATACTCACAGTAGAGGTTTCTGTTCTTTACAGTTAAACCAGTCCTTAACCAATATCTCTACATTGGTCCCTTATTATTCTCCTTTGTGAAATTATTTTCTTCTTATCTAAAGTATGTTACTCACTTACTATAGACTAGAAATTGTCAATTTTCCAGTGCCCTACTATAATTTAGTTTACCATAATTCAAATATCATACTACAGTAATCATATCTTAGTATGTTTTCAAAAATTTTAAACATTACGTTCTGAGGCTGAGATATGACAGAAAGTAAAAGAGCCAGGAAAACATATAAACAAAAAAGAGAGAAGTATACATAGTATAACTTCTTGGGAATTTTTCAATACAATAAATTAAATAATAAGTCTATCTACTTTGTCAATAAGAGAAATGAATAGTCAATATATACTTGAAATCTCCTATCTTGTATTCACCCAATATCAGTTGAATCCAATCTAGCAACCAATTATTTTGAAGTCAGTATTTACTAAATATACTTTTAAGCCCATTCATATGGTATACCCTTCCATTTGATTTGATAAAACATAAACAATCTCGGACAAAATTCTATCAAGTGCAATTCTGCTTGAATTATATTGAATTATACACACTTATTTCTTCCAAGGAAGCATATTCTTCCATTCATCTTCTTTTAATAGGATTAATCAACTTTTTTTTTTTTTACAAATAGTTTATTGTCAAATTAGTTTCCACATAACACCCAGTGCTCATCCCCACAAGTGTCCTCCTCCATACCCATCCCTCCTCCCCCCCACATTCATCAGTCCTCAGTTTTTGTCAGCATTCAAGAGTCTCTCATGGTTTGCCTCTNTTAATCAACTTTACTACAGGATTTTGCAGCTGCATTTTTAAAAGTCTATTAATTTCACTGAAATCAAAACTAGTCAATCCATCTTCACCAGTGCCATTATCCTCATCCCCACTACTGCCAGAGTAAGTCTTTAAAAGTGGAAATGGAAGAAAGGATTTTGCCTCAAATATTTAGAAACATATTAAAACAACTGTTAAAAATCAATTATCCCCAAAGCCACTGCATTGCACAACTCCAGAGGGCACCATTCATAGAGAACAGCCTGCTAGAGTTCCAAACACACCATTCTTTCCTGTAATACCTTTTCTGCAATTCATCTAGGGAGAATTCCACAATTGACTTTTCTGTCTCACCCTTAAATCAATGTCTTCAGTGGCAGAGGTCATGTTTTTATCTTTGTATCATCATTGTCATGATACACTGGTTGGAACAGAGTACATAAAGATTATTCTCTGAACTGAATACCAACTTCTGTTTATCTATTTCAAAACATCAACCAGAGAGCTAGCTAGCATCGAAGAATCAAAGATTCTAGCTAGCATCAACATCTTTTATCTGATAAAGTTGACCAGGACCTAACACACCACCTTAGGAAGTAAATACATGGAGTTTGGATAAAGGAAGGGAAGAGCTGCAAAACTTGCATAAGACATAAACTCAACCGTGGGAACCATACAAGGCAGGTGGCTTGAGCTGAACCTCCTTCAGATCCATAACCAGAGTCACTCGACATTCTAGTCTACTCTCTCTAAAATAGTTAATTCTTATCTCAAATTTGCATATCAATTCACCATGTAGTCTTAATTTTTCAGTTCTAATTCTCTCATTTTTTTTTCAGTTTTAGTTGCCTATTTACCAACTGCCCACATAAGATAATCATTCCACTCCTGCACCATTAAAACTCATGCAGCATTTCAAACTGGTAGCACTTACGTAACAGCTCATAGTGAAAAATATTACCATACACTCCATACACTAATTTTATAAAAATAAATCACTGCTCTAATTTTTGACTTGATTTTTGAAAGGGTCCTGAGGTTAAAAATTAAAAAAAGTATTGTTTTATTAGAAGCTTCACCTTTACTGCTATAGATAAAGTCATAGTTTTACATCTTTCTGCTTTCCCCACAACTGAGAAAGCCTTGCCCTCCTTTTTTTTTTTTTTCAAATGCAGTAAGAGGAAGCAACCAAAACACACTTTGGTGTGTTGTTTTCCCCCTAAACCTGAGAGGAAAGTGGGGGGAGTGCTCCTCTTGGATTCACATGTAAGGAATACAAAGTTTCAAAGTTCAAAATTCCATGAAATTATGATGTCAGAACTGGAAAAGACTGATACGCACCTGTTGGTTAGCCACACTTTGACAGGTCTAGAAAACAAGGGCATATGAGAGTTTCTGGTTAGGAACCATCAGTTAAGTTCACTTCAAACTTGTGATCCCAACAGAATGAGTAGCTAAGCTGCTGGCCACTCACATCATTAAGAAAGAATACAACAAACCAGGAGAGATACAGGTAAGTGTTCCCGGTTAAGAAAGCTTTAAGAAATCCCCAGAAATGCTGTATGAAAATACCACCTTCAAATAGCTGTCAACCCTAGAAAACACAAATGCCCGATCATAATAGCATCTGTAAACTAAGAACACTGTGCCTCTTAACTCTCTTTGCCCTCAACCTTAAACTCAGAGGAGCCAAAAGACAGCCTAGGATGGAACAGGAAATAGGTAAGAGGAGACACACAAAGAGGAGAAATAGAGAATTCATACATAATCCTCTATCCCACTGTCAGCATCCTGCTTAATGAAAGGCAGAGCTTGGGGAAGCTAAGTATTAGGCTTAAGAAAAGTTCATGATATTGAGTTTTATACGGGCCTGGACTTTTATTGAATGAGATTATCTGTCTATACAGAATTTACTGAAATTTTACGATCAGAAAAACACCAAAAAAGTAACTGGACATGTCCTAAATTTCTCTCAAGGTACAGAAAATATTTGCTCCCTCTCCCCCTCCCAAGCAAGTTTGAATAGGTCTTGAAAATAAAGAATAAAGTTTTTTTTAATGTTTCCTGTCAATTTCTATTCTTTCAACCTAATGACTTCAATAATAGTGATGTTTCTTTCTTAACGTTTATTTATTTTTGAAGGGGGGAAGGGAAGAAAGAGAGGGAGACGCAGAATCCAAAGCAGGCTCCAGGCTCTGAGCTGTGAGCACAGAGCCTAATGTGGTGCTCGAACTCATTAAGCTATGAGATCATGACCTGAGCTGAAGTCAGGAGCTTAAATGAGTGAGCCACCCAGGCACCTCATGATAGCAATGTGTAAAGGCATAGAGATATCTAAGAATGAGGTCCTCTTGAGGAACTAGAAGTGGATCCATATAACTGAAACCTGTTCAGTTTTTAAATAGCCATTTTTATTTTTTTTAAATATTTTTCTTTATTTCTAGGAGAGAGAGAGACAGCGTGAGCAGCGGAGGGTCAGAGAGAAAGGGAGATACAGACTCCGAAATAGGCTCCAGGCTCTGAGCTGGCAGTCAGCACAGAGCCGGACGTGGGGCTCGAACCCACGAACCACGAGATCATGACCTAAGCAAAAGTCAGACGCTCAACCGACTAAGCCACCCAGGCGCCCCAAATAGCCATTTTTAAAGTTCAAACTTGAAGTATGTCTCTTATTGGTTTCTGATATATCTGGAACTCCAGACTAGCTTCACAAAGGATTTCTGTTTATAGAATGCACTATGGTTTCCCTATCATAGACCATCTATTCCCTTGAACAGAATCCCATTTTCCCAGATATCCATCCCTCCTGAACATATCCCTATATTCACAGGCAGATGAGAATCTCCCCAAATTCCAGATAAGTACAAGCTAATCAGGGAAATCCATTTCCCTTGCCTGTTATAGTTTATAGTTACCTATTTTGCTATGGGTTATAAGCAATGGCCTCTGAGAGGAAAGAGTTCTGAGGAAGATTTCCAGAATTTGGATATTGCTGTCTATGAATA
This sequence comes from Crocuta crocuta, assembly GCF_008692635.1. Taxonomy (NCBI): domain Eukaryota; kingdom Metazoa; phylum Chordata; class Mammalia; order Carnivora; family Hyaenidae; genus Crocuta; species Crocuta crocuta. Next base: position 150,893 of record NW_027532411.1, read on the forward strand.
CACAAAACTGATTATCTTAACTTTCTGCTAAAGGTGACCCATGCAGAATATGAGGTGTTTACTAGGATCACATAACATTTTGGCTTGCCTCAAAGTCTTGGGCTATCTAGGTGACGATTTCTCTTTGTGTAGTTGACATATTTTATATCACTTCTGTCAACTCAAGTATTCCCAATCTAAGAATGAAAAGACATGCAAGATCATGGACAACTATTTCTCCTCCCAGTATCAGAAAAGTTTCTCCTTTAGAATGGTCCAGAAGTAGGCCCTGGGAGACTGGTAGGGAGTCCTGGAAAATTTGTACTGATTATGTAATAACACCTAGGGTTCAAGGAATGGACACTGAAGTCAGATAGCCAAATGTTCTCTTTCCATTTAGGAAAAATTATTTGGGAAAAAATTTGATGGCTGGAAAAGTAGTACTTCAAATTACAAGAGTCAATTGGCCATTGGTTATTCTCTGCACAGGACATAATTTTCATATGGACTTTGACATGGTTGATATTTGTGGCTGCAGACTTGTGGTCAAGAAAGCCAAACCAGGCCTTCAGCAATGCTCCCAAGACTCTTTAGTTGCCACATGTATGAGTGTAGAAAGATAACATACTCATTCATTCTGAGTCAAGTATATGTTAGATTGGTGAGACTGAAAGAGAATGAGGTGAGGAATTTTGGCCTTGTAAACAAAAATGAACTTGAAAAAATGTGGTTAGACCTATGTGTTTAAACTGAAAAGGACTCAAAGAAGGAACAGGGAGACAAGACTTAAGTAAAGAGCAAAAACCTATAGGTCTTCATGAGAAAGGAAAACTGGGAATACTGAATGAAAGAACTAAGTGAATGTACTATGACTTTTACATTGTCTTGTAAATGTAATATCAAAATGTGGGAAATCTTCTATTGTATACAGATTCCTGTATGCTTGCATTACAGAAAGTCATCTTAATACAATTTTAATGGGCTCATTTTTACTTTATGTATCATAACTTCTGAAAACTTATGATACTGAGTTCAAGTTCATATCATATCAAAGTTGAGTTCAGGTTCATATCAAGAAGAAGAAAACATTTAGAATGTGTGATTGGATATACATACAGAATGGAAGGAAATGCTGACCAGCTATCATTCATCTTGGGCATGCTCCCTCATATAGATAGCAATTGCTATCATTATACACATTTTAGGAAGAAGGGTCACAATTCCTCCTGTGTTTTCTAGGTCTAAAGTCACACAGATAGGCAGGCAATGGCACAGATTTTGCCCAAGTCCAGAGAATATATATGTTTAGACAGCTGAACACCTAACAATGACTACTTATGGAATACAAATTATCAAACATTTATTTGGCTCCTATTTACATCTATTGTTGGATCATTATTTCATTTTATATGAAATATTTTCCTTTAAAATTCAATGATGCTACTAAAATCATTACTAAATATGGAGTTATTTTGTAACCAAGAAACATAATTTTCTTGATAGCAGAGATTGAGTATAATTGAACCTGTCTCTTCAGAATCTTACACTCGGTGGGTGCATGGTAAGTACATACTAAATGTTTCATAGGTAAGTAAATAAATAAACGTTTATTTGATTTAGAGTTATTATAGCTATCAATAGTCTCACCTACAGTTAAGGTAAATTATTTTTCTCAATAGAATAACAATACTATTTTTTGGTGCTAATAGCTGTTTATCTTCACATATAAGAGAACCTGAACTAAGTAGGATATATTTTCAATATTTGCTATTGCATTGGAAGATTATGGTTACAACCTTCTTGCTTCCAGTAAAATAATGAAAATATTAAATACATCAGCTAACTCAAGAAGTTCTCAAATAGTACACACTAAAACAGAGTAGTGAACTCTCAAATAAGATTTCCCTTCATAATGAGAAGATGACTAATACCTGCCACTTTATTAATTTACAGAAGATGTTTTTAAATGAGAAAATAGGTGTGAAGCATTTGAGAAAGGTGATATATAACTACAAAGTGTCATTATAATACTCAAGCTGGTATTTTGATTTTTGTGTCTCTTGAAATTCTGTTTTTTACTTCTGTAACAAATCCTTGAATAATTTTCCAAGATTGCTGCACACTTATTCCCACATATCAGATCTAATAGCCCATATGCTACTTAGGAAACATTAGCACTTTCCTACAGAAATACTCACTAACACATGATGCAAACTTCTGGAGCATTAGTTTGCAGGTGGAAAATATGTTATAAAGCCATGAGCCTGTTTTTAAAACATTTTAAATTGGCTTTTTAATTTAATCATTTTTAAGTTATTTTGTTCTTTATGTGGGAGGACAAAACACTCTTGCACACTTTTGAGGCAACACAGCACAAAAATTTGGTGTAACAACCACTTAGAATTTAAAAAAAGAATCTGGAAAAACATGTAATTCTCAAACAGGTGACAATTTCATTTTTCCCATAAAAATCTGTTCTCAGAACAGCAGACTGCACTTGTAACTGGCAAACCAGGACCACTGAAAGGAGGACATCCAACTCAGGTACAATGAAACAAATAAGTGTAATGCTAACAATACTAACAGAAAAAGAAGCTGCAAGAATTTTCCCTGAAATTTTTCCAAGTGTTTTTCATGCGTTGCCTCACTTAGTTCTCAAGGCATCTAGGGGATGATGCTACTTTTCTGCCCATTTTATAGCCCAGGAACAAAACGTGAGGAAGGTTATCGCTTGCCCAAATTCAGGTAACTAATATCTAGAAAAGCTGCCATTCGTAGCCTCCGTGGCTGACCAAAGCCTGGGTTCTGTCACTCTGCATTATTGCCTGCCAGCATTTTTTTAAAAATGCCAATGCAGAGTTCTTCAGCTTATGGAATAAAAAGTATCAATCCTGAAGATGTTTTTAAGTAAATTATATTTTTGTTGTATTAAAAAAATTCCTGCAATGGACATTTCACTCCTAGAAAGAAAGTACTGTAAGTAACAGAACTCAAGTCAATGTTCTAGTTCACAATCTGCCAGCAGATCTGAGCCTTTACCGTGAATCGTGCAGTTATCACGACTCATAATCCAGGTGCAAGAGGTTAAGTGTGTTTGTGTTTATGATTCAATGCCAATGTTCCTGTGAATTAGAACCTGCATTTATACTTCCTGCTGGCCTGGCCCTTTTCAGGTGAGGACTGTCTATGCAGAAATCAAGGCCAGAGAGCTAAGAAGTGATTTACAAAGTAAGGAATAGTTGGTAGGTGTTTGAGTTTTGCTTTGGCTAAATTAATCTGTGAAGAATATGTGTTTAATTCAGGAAACAAGAAAACATACATAATTATTATAATCATTTATTTATCAATATTTGTGGGGAACTTACCGTGTATCAGGCTCTATGGTAGGTACTGAGCAGATAAAGTCCCTGCTTCCAAGGGCTAACTATTCTATTTGTCTAATAAGAAGTATGCAATTCTAATTTTAAATATGTAATCACCTAACAGCAATAGGGAATAAATAAACTAGCAAATATCATGTCAAATAGTGACAAATACAAAAAAGGTAGATGTATTATAACATGGATACCCTTTATCACACAAAGATAAAAGAAGGCCTCTCAGATAAAGTGACATTTTAACAGATGCCTGAAAAAATACACAACATGAGCCAGGCTGATAGAAGGAAAAGAATATCCCAGGCAGAAGAAATAGTAAGTACCAGAGTCCAGAAGTGAGAGCAGGCTTTGTATACTCAGAAAACCCGTAGGGATTTGGCGTGGCTGGAACAGAACCGGGGGCCTTGAGGGAAATGGTGGAAAAAGGGTAGTATTAGAAGACTGGCTAACAGAGACAAATGTGAGGATGGAGAGGTCACATCTTGTAGGGACATAAAGGGTCACAGTCAAGTCTCTGAAATTTTCACTGGCATGAAACAGGAAATCATTGAATTTTGAGTCAGGGACAGAGATCTGACTTCTGCTTTAAAAGGCTCACTCTGGAAGCTAGGCCACAAACAGTCTGTAGAGCAGCAAGAGTGAAAACAGAGAAAAGAGTTAGGGAGCAGTTGTAATGATCCTGTCACAAAACAGAGGGACTCAGGTGAGGGAAGCAGTAGTGGCCAGAAGTACTGAGAGCAGAAACATGTGAAGGTGAGAGTGACAAGGTACAATGACAGCTTGGATGTGAGCTGTGACAGAAAAAAAGGAATCAAAGGTGACTGAGGTTTTGACATGAAAAATGGATTTGCCACATAGTGAGATGGAACAGATTACGAGAAGAGGAGGTAGGAGATAAAGAGAAATGCACGTTGTTTTTGAACTTATTAATTTGTAATGTTTGTTAGATATTCAAGGAGTTGTGAATATACAAGTTCAAAATGCAGGTGAGCAGTCCATGCTGGAGATACAAAATTTGGAGCCATTAACATTAGACAGTTAAAAGCCTTAGGTATGAATAAGATCACTTCCAAAGTGAATACAGACGGAGAATAGTAAAAGTCCAAGGACTGAGCCCTGAGGAATCCAATATTTAAAGACCATAAAGCTGAGAGAGAGAAACTAGTGAGGTTCAGAGGAGCCAGGAAACTGGAGGCCATGAGAGCAAAGTGTCTGAAGAAAAGGAGACAGTGATCAACGTTGTCCAATGCGTCTCATAGGTCCTTTCACGTAAGGGCTGAGTAACAACCATTGAATATGACATTTTATAGATACTGGTGATCAATGTTGGGCAGCTTTAGTTCACAGGTGGGGAAGAATTTGGACTGGCATGAATTCAGGAGAGATCTGAAGGAGAGGAGCTGGCAACAGCACATATAGTCACAGCATGATGACTGTATTTTCCTAACAAAAATCCAGGATATATGGTTTCATATATCATCTGTTAGGAGACAGGAGTCATTTAAGTTTAAAACTATTCCAGCAAGTCCAAGACCTGTACTGTTAGGTTACAAGGCAAGCACATTTACATGTGGCTTTCCTTTTATAGAGCAAACCCAGTGTAACTTTATCTTCACAAATCCTCCGATCCTGAGGACAGCTTGTCACAGCAGGCATCCCATGGTGGATTGATAAATGTCTATCAAAAGCTTTAGTCAATGTATGATTTAGTAGAATGTCTCCTGAAGCATAAGGCCAAATACTATTTCTAAATTTAAAATACCCTACATATGATGTTTATGCAAGTGTGCATACTACCACATTTTTCCCATGAATAATGCATGTCCTATGCAATTTGAGTCCAAAATAAGAAAAAAATGCTAAACATCTAATAATCTAAATCCAAGAATAAAACTGTCCTTGATAACAAAAGCCTTGAAATAAAAGGAGATACTGGGTTAATGCTATACAAATAATAAGAATAATAAATAAGGGCAAATAATTTTCTCTACCTTTCTCTTGTGTTTCTCTTGCCATTCATTTCCATAATTGTTCAAATAAGTGAATCTTGCTTTAAAACCATAAGGCAAAGTGTTCATTTTTTTTTTGAGCACTAGATAATGAATGGGTCATTCTTGACCAATGGTAAATGACACAGCCAATGGGAAGCATACACAGCTGGAATCAAGAGACATAAATATGGTTAGAACACATCTCACTAACGCTTCTTTACTGCAAATAGGTCAGACAAACTAGGTCCTGTCTCGGTCATGCAAAAATTATCTGATTAGAAATTTAGATCCAAAAGGAAAACTCAATTTTCACTATCAAGCTGTAGGATTACCTGTGATTGATTATTTTAATGGATTGACTCACTTGTCAGCCAGAGCTCAATACTCTGTGGTAGCTACTAATTAAATAGCCCTTGTGCCCACTGCCTCTAGAGGAATGCGTTCTGGATTCAGCTGTCAGGACACTAGGGATTGTTTTAGTTCTGTGATATACCAGGTAAGCGACATTTTGTATGTTATGTAACCTCAAGTTTTAGTTCTACTATCTAACAACTAATAAATAACATCATTAGTTATTGTTGTATGTGTGCTAGAGACTGGCAGACTTAAGTGAGATAATATGCTCTATAATCAGTTCCCTGGTGTGTCCTCAGACACTTCACTTCTAATTATTTCCTGTCCTTTGTCTTGTATTTCTCTCTGCTCAAAGTAATTTAACCTTAATCTGTCCCTTGTCCACACATCCTCCTCCATCTTTTGATTCCTTATTCCTTTCTCCCTTTTAGAGCCTTTTATTAAAGTTCTCACATGTTCCTATTCCCCACCCTCTCCTCTTCTCCACCCATTTTTCATACAACTCTTTACTATAAATCTTACTTATCTGTTGAACAAGTACCTACAAATGAAACTCCATCAACAGAAATCTATTAATATTAACCCAACACTCACTCTTCCTCTTATATTCCTATTTCACATGTTTATGGCTTATGCAACAGGGAACAGTATGCAGCCTGTTGCTCAAAGCATAACCTTGGAAAATAAACTCAACATGCCTTCTTCCTCAACCCACTACAATTAATACATCACCACATGCTACTCATTCTACCTCTTTGCACTTCTATCCACTTCTCTCTAATGTCATAGTTACAGTGAGTTACATCCTCAATCATTTATTGTCTAGATTCCCCCAGAAGCCTCCTAATGGCTCCTTGCAAGCATTCTTGCCTCTGCTCAAAGTATTAACTGTGGTAAAGTCAGAGTAAAATTTCTAAATGCAATCTGATCATGTCTTCCTCCTAATGGCTTCTTATTTCCTATTCCCCTATTTCCTTAGAAAAGAATCTAAATTTCTTGAGATTAAGTTTGGCTTAAAAAGCCAATTTGGATCTAGATGGTACTAACCTCTCCACTCTCAATCCTTGCCATGTCTCTCCTATAAGCTGTACACTAATAAGTTAGAATTATTAATTATTTCCCCTCTTTTTTCTTGGCAAGTCGGGGGGAGGCACATATCATGTTCTCCCATCCCTATACTTTCACATTTGATTATTTTCCCAGGCAGTATTATTCTAAATTTGGTATAAGTGCCCACATTGTGAAATACTCTCAGTCAGTATATGAGAATATCTACCACTTCCTACACTATGATGAAACTGACCATACATTCTGAGATCCATGCTAATATATCTATAGAGTTTAGTTGGATACCTTAGAATTTCATAGTGCTTGATACTTAGTAACCAATTAATTTGCAAGTTTGTTAGGGGCACCTGGGTGGTTCAGTCAGTTACACATCTGACTTCTGCTCAGGTCATGATCTCACAGTTCATGGGTTTGAGTCCTGTGTTGGGCTCTGTGCTGACAGTTCAGATCCTGGAGCCTGCTTCAGATTCTGTGTCTCCCTCTCTCTCTTTGGCCCTCCCTGACTCAGCTCACTTTCTCTCTCTCTCTCAAAAATAAATAAACATTAATTTAAAAAAAAAAAAGTCTGGGAAAGAACTGTATAAATTGTTAACCATTATATAATTCAAAGTAATAATACCTTACTAAAATTCTTATCAAAGATAGGCATGGACAATTTAAATTTCATTAAAACTATTGTCACACTATTCACATTTATGTTTGAGGAGTAACGATTTACAAATAACAAAACTCAAAAAGCTTCCTTCCGGGGCGCCTGGGTGGCTTAGTCGGTTAAGCGTCCGACTTTTGCTTAGGTCATGATCTCGGGGTTCGTGGGTTCGAGCCCCACGTCGGGCTCTGTGCTGACTGCCAGCTCAGAGCCTGGAGCCTGTTTCAGAGTCTGTGACTCCCTCTCTCTCTGACCCTCCCCTCCTCACGCTGTCTCTCTCTCTCTCCTAGAAATAAATAAAACATTAAATTTTTTTTAAAAAAGCTTCCTTCCTGGTTTTGTCCATTTAAATTACAATTACACTGTCATTATATGTAACATTCATTTATTCACGATTTACAAGACACACAGATGCTTATTTCTTTATTCTTTTTTTGAATAATCTGAAAATACAGCTACATTTTGTTTTTTACAATGTATAATATAATGGAGGGCTTCTGTTAAGTTTAATATGTCATTTTTTAAAAATGCAATAGTAGTTCACATAAACAAAGAGAGAAATCACAATTTTTAGGAAACCTGAAGCAAATTCTTTTAAAAAGGGAATTATCTGTGGACAAATAATCAACTTCGGTTTCAGTTTGGTGGGAAGAAGTTTGTTTTCCCAAAGAATTTCCTATCTGTATTGTGCCCCAAAACTCATTAGTGACTTAGTTCATGATAAAGAATAAGTACAAATATAATTAGCTACTACATGCATTTAAAATGTATGACTGAATACATCACTTAATAAATTGTTGCAACCTACTTAAAGCTCTCATGGAAGCTTTTAAAATGTTATCATTCTTCATAAAATCGCTTCTTAGGGAGCAATTTAGACTATGTTCATATAACTTGCCTAAACTACCCATTTGGATTTTGTGGAATATCCTGTAACTCAACAGTAGGTATTGAATTCAACCATTGCCTCATCAAACACAGTTTTCTTCTGAAGTTATTGAACACAAAATAAAACCATACCTGAAAACAAAAGGTATAAATAAAATAACTTAAATAGTAGTATTTCTGTCATCTATTTTTGAGTAACAAATCATCCCAAAAGTTAGTGGCTTCAGACAATAGTAATGAATTACTTCTCATGACTCTGTGAGTCGACTGGGATTAGCTGGCTGGATGGTTCTTTTGTAACCGAAATCCCTCATGGGTCTACATGCAACTGGGAGTTCAAATGGGGCCAGAACACCCAAGAAGGCTCACATCCTTCACGGTCTCTTTACATATCAACCTCTTATCATTCAGAGTCCAGACTAATGTACAGAATAGGTTGTGAATTTTGGTTCCGAGAAACAAGCCCCAACATTCAAGTGCTTTATCAAGCCTCTACAGCACCACACTTGCCAATGTCCCAGTGGTCAAAGCAAGCCACAGGGCCAACCCAAAAGCCAATATGAGACTGAACTACACAAGGTCCTCACAACTGGAAAACATGACCTTTAGGGAACACCAATGTAAGTCTACCATTGAGTGTTTAAGCTTGTATATTTATGTTGTCTGATCATTTATTAAAAGTCAAGTCTCTACTCTCCATCAGCTGTGATACAAATATAATATAATCTAGACAACCTTAAAGTATAAGACACTTTCTTCCTATAGCCTTATCCTACAATTTCAGTAATAAAAACTTTGAAATCTACATTTTATAAATGGTGGGTTTTATATTAATTTACATTTACTTTTCCTTAAAGTCCTGAAGCTTCAAACATAACTTCATCTATGTCCTTAAACTCTATTCTAAAATTAAAATTTTACCAGCCTTTAAATTGTTTTCATTTTGAAATTTAAGTTTGTGTGGTATAATATTCCTTAATATCGGATTAGAGAAAAATAAATTTAACATTTGTCTTTTTTTTTTTTAGAAGTCATAGCAGCATATTCCCTACTTGGAAGATACTTGATATTTCAGTGCCAAAATGGCTTTATTATGCCACCTTTCCTAGTCTTCTTAAACAACCATACTGAAGTTTTGTCAGTTAGAACACTTCCCATCCCACCCATTCAGCAGTGCTATCTTTTTAAAAAAAATTTTACTGTTTTATTTATCTTTGAGAGAGAGAAGGAGAGAGAGAGAGAAAGCATGAGTGGGGAAGAGGCAGAGAGAGAGGGAGACACAGAATTGGAAGCAGAAGAGATTACTTAGCTTTAAAACAAAGATTGCATATCTGTTGTCTTATGGTTTCTTGCTACCCTTGCCATAGCTCCTTTTAGTTTACTTAAAGTTTTTAATGTTTATTTAGTTTTGAGAGAAGAGTGTGAGTGGGCGAGGGGCAGAGAGAGGGAGATACAGAATCCCAACGTGGGGCTCAAACTCACGAACTGCGAGATCATGACCTTAGCCAAAGTTGGATGCTTAACTGACTGAACCACCCAGGTGTGCCACCATAGCCTCTTTTAAATCAATATGAGGGGTGTCTGCCTGGCTAAGTCAGTAGAGCGTGTAACTCTTGATCTTGGGGTTGTGAGTTCGAGCCCCACATTGGGCATAGAGATTACTAAACAGTGAAATTTAGAATAGGAAAGGATTCTAAAGGATGCTGAGTTATCTTACTTCTTCTTTGGTTCTATAATTATGAAATTATGCCAGGTACTTCAAATTGTGTTTCAATATGTAAAATTGAGAGGTTTGCTACCTGAAAAGCAGACCATTTCATCTTTGAATAGCACTGCCTTTTAGAATTTTATTTCTTCTTATGAAACAAAAATATACCCCTACATAACCGGTACACATTTAGCTGGAGTTTAATCCTGGAGCCACATAAAACAAGTCTAACCCTGAATACACAATTTCTCTGTTCAACAATACATCTGCATCACCTAGACTATCAGCTGGTACATAGTAGGTACCAATAAATGTTTGTCTGGGTGAGAGGGAGAGTCAGAGAGAAAGCTAACATTAACGTCCTTAAATGCTGTGCAGTATACCTAATTTGAACACATTTATCAGACTTCTTCCTCTGTATGCTGAAGCATTTTCTCCTCCAGACAAAACAGCCACAGATTCTTCAACTACTCTGAATGTAACTTTGTCATCATGGGTTGAATTATGTTCCTCCCCAAATTCAGATGTTGAGGTCTTAACCCCAGTATGTGAGAATGTGGCCGTATTTGGAGATAATGTCATTATAAATGTAATCCAGTTAAATATGGAGTTTTTGGCATGGGTTATAATCCAATATGACCTGGTATCCTTATAAAAAGGGGAACTTTGGACACTGAGACACACATGGAGGGAAGATAATGGCAAGAGACACAAGGCGAAGATGGAATCTGCAAACTAAGAGGGTCCTGAAAGAGATTCCTCCCTCAGAGCTCTTCTCTCAGACCCCTAGGAATGAATCAGCCCTGTCAATACTTTGACCTTGGACTTCCAGTCTGCAGAACTGTGAGATAAAAAATTTCTGTTGTTTAACCCACCTAGTTTGTGGTACTTTGTTAAAGTAGCCCTAGAATGCTAACACACTGGTCTTCTCATGATTTATGGTGCACACTCTTAAGAATACTGGTGAAAATATAGTATCTACCATTTATGCAATACAAGAACTTCAAAAATATTATTATCCTATTTAATACTGAATAGATCAGTGCAAAAAGATATTATTTATCATTATTTTAGAGATGAAGAAATGGAAATAGAGAGGTTGAGAGATTTTCCCAGTGTCCTACAAGTAAGCAGCAGAGTCAGGATTTACACCAGTGATTCCAAAATCATTGCACTTAATTTTTATACTGCTCTGGTTTGATTATAGGTTTCTAAAATTATCATGATTAGAAATAAGCATTGGCACTTCATCTGGAAACCTGTTGTCCTGTCACTTGACTGAAACTCTGATCTATTCATTAACTTCTCCATATGTTTTCTAGACAATTGGGCATTTACTACATATATTTTGATAAAAGAACAAGAACCCTAAAGAATTACTAAATTCCCTCCTAGTATCCTGGACCCTTTTTAACTTAACACAGTTGACTTTAAGCATACAGATATAATTGTAAGCATTCAGATTATATTTATAAGAAATTACATACAAAATTTTAATTTGTCAGGTAATATTCCCAATCCTTATTGAGTGGTCTGCAGCCGAAGTCAGACGATTAACCGACTGAGCCACCGAGGCACCCCCATCCTGTAATTATAATCAGAACCAATACCTATTGCTTGAAACAAAGAAATAGAAACAAATTAAAACTGGTGATTTTCCTTGGAAGGCTTTCACAGTATTCCAGGAGGGAAAAAAAAATTAATGAAGAGTAAAACAGGCTAACATTTTGATTCATGCAACTGGCCAGAATAGAAAAAAATCTATAAACTTGAAAACTGCCTAGAAGTATGATCTTGGATACTAGAGCGGCCTAGTAAGAAAGTGGGCAGCCCCAATAAAATGTGAATGATATTCTGATATTCTTATCTTCTCATTGCTTATATACTAAAAATAACCAGATTTAATTCAGAATTACACTACATCTGAATATCAAGCAGAATATTCTAACACTACTAGAAGAAATTGGATTTCCATCCAAATATGAATTTAACTGTAAACTTATATCTGTTATCTGGCAGCAATTAGAACAACTTGAATTCTCTCCTCTAGGAAACTCTCTTGACTTCAAGTATTCTACACTACGAGTTTGAAACATAGTGATCTCCTTGGCCAGAGTCACCAGTCACTGACACAGAACCTTCCTCACCCTGACTTTATAATTTCATATGGTGTCTTAGGCTCTTCACTTTGGTCTAACACAACCTGCTTCTAGTCTCGTGTGTTTCAGACAAGTTTGCTTCTCCTTAGTTACTATTCTCTATGTTTATGAATCTCAGGTGGGAGCAGAGCCCGAGTTGCTCTTTGCACTAACTCTGGACTACATTCGGACCCTGACAAACCTCTTCACAGTGATTTAGGAGGACTGCCCCGAGCCGCTTCCTCTACGACAGAAAATCACCTCAGAACCACAACTTTATTTGCAACCTTTTATCAAGCAATTCACTGGAGCATGCTGTTTTGATACTGACATAGAAACGGGAGTACAGTGGAGGCCTTTTCACTGAATCTGTGAGGTGACCACATAAAATCAGCCTGCATAAAATGTGGCCAGAGGCGAGACATGATGAGGTGTGTCCGAGGCCGGGCCTGCCAGGACACGTCAGGTGGAATGAAGGCTCTCCCTATATCTGTTCCCTACCACAAGGGCACAATTTGTCCCGGTGCTGCTGCATAAAAACAGCCAAAGGAGGCATTTAGAGTGATATATGAAAAGACGAATTATAGAGTTTGTGTGTTGATATTTTCAGAGAAATTCTAAACTTCAGCAAGTGATGACACTCCATCAATATCCTTCAGTAAGACACATATAGACACTAATGAATAAATACGCAATAAAGATTTTCAATATGCACAGACTACAGTAATTAATTTGGGGAAAAAGCCTACTATCTGAAGTAAATGAAAATTAGATGCATTTTTTTCCTCAGGCATAAATATAAGCACAAAATCACTTTAAATTTTTTTTTTTTTAATTCTCTTGGTTGGGTCAAGGAGACATTTCCCTTTTCAGAAAAACTGTGTTTAGGACAGGCCTGGGTCAGTCTGGTGAGGTACTGTTTGAGGAAGAACCAAATGATGGGTAACTACCGAGAGACGGATACACTCAGTGGGAAAAGCACAGTTCTGACGACTTGGCACTGAATGGTTTTGGTGTTGCTGCTGTTGTCGTGAAAAGAAAAAAAAATTTCAAGACATTTAAGTGTAGGTACAGTATGTTTGGTGTTCTAAGTTTTCTCACACATGCACAAGTGTTACTGGAAAACTCCCCTAACTCCTGTTCTCAGCCATTTTCTTGTCACTTCCTGGATCACACCAGGGATCATTCCATGCTATCATTTCAAAGCAGAAATACTGCGTAACCAGGAACTAGATGCAAAATTCCCATTTCTGAGCACCCGCAGGTTCCACGAAACTCTGCCATCACTGTCTCTTTTCTATGAAATGAAAAAAAAAAAAATCAGAAGTTTTAATGCCATTTTCTTCTTAAACTGTCATCTCTACCCGACCCATATTGTAAAAATCTAATTTCATGGGGATGTAGCTGTCAAATGAGACAGTGTCTATGAGCTCATTTGCTGAAAACTTTTAAAGAAATTTCCACGGAATCCAATTCATGGCATTAAACTTTTAACTTATCAAAAATCTTTTGCTTAGTTTTTAACCTTTGTGAGGAGCATGATGAGTCACTGTCATAAACTCAGTGAAATATTCAAGCAGAAAGCAGGTAGATCTACCTACTTGGAAGTGATGGACAATTTTCTCAATGCCAAGCTCCTGATTACTGGCAATGTTCTTCCTAATAAAATTTGGAATAATCTAGCAACCCCAAAGTTTAGGAGAATAAACTTTCCAATTTAGAATATTTTTCATTTTTAAAAAATAGCTCCAATCTGTAGTCGTTAGACATCTATACAGTCCTCTGCTTATAACTGCATGACTGTTCTTCCATCTGCTTAGAGAGGCTGGTGACTGAATCATTTAATCCAACAATGATGCCTACCAAGAAATTAAGTCTCCGAACCAACAGACACAGGTAGACAGCCACCAGAATGTGGACTAGTTAGATCACAGATCATTCTCAGAGGTGAGAAATGCCACGAGTCATTAGAATGAAATAGAGATCAGTCACAAGAAAAGTCAAAGCTCTCAAATCATAAGAAATAGAATTTGCAAAGACTTCTAAAAGCACCAACGTATATAAGTGAATAGTATTTAGGTACAATAAGATTAATAGTTTCTAAATCAGCCATCTTGGAAGAAAAACTTTAAAGTTTCTAAGTAATTTGAATAAAGCTCACACTAAAAAGAATTCAGATATTTACTTAATCAGGCAAAATTATGAAAATGTGCTACAGTTTACTTACAAGAAAGCTACAATGTTACAGAAACTGTTTTTGGTAACTGCATAGTTATTCATGTATGATTACGGAAAACCTACCCCACTTTCTGTGTGCCTAAATTTCCTCATCCGTAAATTAAAATTATGCTATCTATACCATAAAATCGCTGTAAAGATTAATGGAGTTCCTACATACAGAACAGCCTCTGGTATACTGTGTTTTATAAGTGCTTTATGTGATAGTGATAATGTTGCTATTCATGATATCATTATGTAGCAGTATATTCAGCAGATACTGAACAACTTCTTTGCACTCTGTTCAAATGCTGACAATTCATAGTGGACATGACAAAGTTCTTGCTCTCACGTAGCTAATACTATGTGGCGAGGATAAGAAAGACATTCCACATATGGACAGAGAGACTTCTTTCTGTCAAAACAATTCCTAATTAGTTTTACCTGTACAATAATGAATGGACACAGAAAACTCTTGTGTGCGCCAAGGAAATATTACAGGACTAATTTTTGTTGTTGTTGTTGTTGTTGTTGTTACAGGACTTTTCAACACTGATGAACTGATAAAAGTTTAACATCTTGCTATTCAAGAAACAACTATAAAAAAAAGCTCTGGTTTGTTGCATCTGCTAATTTCCATTGTACAAACATTCCCACCAGGGCCGATTTCAAGCAGACAATGTCACGTGGCAAAATGGTGGAGGTGTGAACAGATACACAGTGGCATACCATTACCCAGTATTTCCAAGATAGACACATGTGAAAATACTTCCAAGAGAAAATAGTAAAATGTAGTATCACAATTACGAGCTGATAAGTTTTGAGTCTTTATGACTTTTGTTTCTACTGTAATTTATTTAACTATACACGCATATAATTTTGTTTTTATTAATGGCTATTTTTAACAACTAGCTCACAAATTTCTGATATTTTCAACAATTAGGTCTCATGATCCAGTATAGCCAGTAGAACTACACCAATGCTTCCCAAACACCATCCTACCTAAAAGAGAATTTTTAGCAAGTGTTATTTTATTATGTAACTGAGCAAGGTAAAGTAGATAGTCAACATTCGGACAGAGACTACAGAGTCCTGAATTTTCAACTAGCACAAAAACTGACAGAACTAGATGGTATTAACATTTCTGTATTCAAACACAAAGGCTTTGCAAATGTTTCCAGTTATCTGATTTCTTGTATGCCATACCACACGGTGACAATGTATCTTATTAACAGAAAACAGGTAGATGCACCAACTCTGGGCTCCAACATGTCAACTGCAAACACAATGAGGAAAGGGGATTTGATAAGATTGGGTTTTAGTCCAGGCATTGGTAAGGATACAGAAAGACAACTTTGAGCTTAAAACCTTAGCCTACGAGCCTACAGCAAGCAATCATGGGAGTTCTGATAAAATAAGTACCTGTTTTATGATCCGGCAGCCTTTAATGTTGACCCCTAGGGAATGTTCTGTCAAAATATATGGAAAGAATTAAATTTTAAAATCTGGACAGGACACTGAATGAAATGATACAGCCCTTATGTTATTAGAACTTCCCACCTAAACATAAAGACTAAAGAAAGGCATCAGATTCGTTAGACTTAATCAGGGGATTGCCAAGTCTTTATATTTGAAAACCTCCCTCTTTTGGAATGTGAGGAATGTTCTCATGGTGGCCACCACGTAGATTAAATTCTGCCTTTTGAGAAAAAAAAAAACCCTCAGTTTTGATCACAGAACAAACTGATCTCTAGGAAAGAAGGACCACCCCGCACAGAGGGACCCTTTACAAGGAAAGCAGCTTGGAAAGTAAATCTGCCTATAACTTTTGTTAATAAGACAAACCGAATAAAATAACTTAGCAGAAATCTAAAGCCATAAAGTAGTGTTTTTTTCAATATTAAAATGAGATTTTAAAAAATGTTTATTATTTATTTAGTTATTTATTTTAATAGAGAGAAAGAGAGGGTGGGAGGGCAGAGAGAGAATCCCAAGCAGGCTACACCTTGTCCGTGCAGAGCCCGATGTAGGGCTCCATGTCACAAACCACAGTGAGATCATGACCTGAGCCAAAATCAAGAGTCAGATGCTTAACCGACTGAGCCATCAAGGAACCTGAAAAAAAATTTTAAATAATGGGTTTTTACTACTTTTAAATGTTAACTACTTAGGTTTGCATGTTTCTATACAATTTATAATGTTCATTAATACTCATTACATCAAATGATTCTCAGAAAAACGTTGAGGTATTATCTACATTTGATAGAAAAACAGCCTCAGACATAAAAGAACTCACTCAAGAGCTGAGCATCAGGAAAGCCTCACATACAGATTTTCTTGTACATGTCAAGAAAAGGGTTCAGGAAAATTTTCTGGAAAGGGCCTGATAGAAAACATTTTCAGCTCTTCAGGCTGTAAGCCTCTGTGAAGACAACTGAACTCCACTACTGCTGTGTAAAAGCAGTGACAGTTATAGTTGTGTTCCAATAAAACTTTATTTTCAAGAACAAAGAGCAGCCCAGATTTGACCTTTGTGTCTGGCCATAGTTTGCTGATACCTGGTCTAGAAGAAAGAGATGAGATTTTTCAAGTAGAACTGAAACAGTTCAGATCTCCCACCTAATATCTGTGTGATAAAGTTACTTAACCTTATTACACTTCCTCTTCTCATCAGTAAAATAATGATAATTACACCTACTTCACCAAGATATGAGGGTTAAGTCTGGTAACGTGGACAGCACTCAACACCTTGCCCAGCCTCACTGTAAGTGTTCAGTACATGTTGACAGCCTCCTCACTTCCCCTTTCTTCCCACATTTAATTTTTCTGGAAAACATCTGGTAAGTATCTCCTAGACTAGAATTTTTGTAATCCTCTGGAATATCCTTGACTCGGTTTCCCTTCTCACTTATTTTTCTCTTTTCTTCCGCCCTTCCCCTATATTTTTAAGTAGATGTGTTCATATTATGTTAGCTTCATAAGGCTGCCATACAAATTACCAGAGACTGGGTAGCTGAGGACAAAGGAAATTTATTCTCTCCAAGCTGCAGAATCTTGAAGTCTGAAATGAAGGTGTCCACAGGGTCATGCTCTAAGACTCTAAGGAGAATCCTTCTTTACCCCTTCCTCGCTTCTGTTGGTAGGTGTCAACCCTTGGCATTCCTTGGATTACTGCTGCTTCTCTCTGATCTCTGCTTGTCTTCACAAAACATTTTCCTCTTCTTGTAAGGACACCAGTCATACTGGATTAGTGCTCACCCTCATGACCTCATTTTAATTTGATTATATCTGTAAAGACCCTATTTCCAAATAAGGTCACATTCACTGGTAACAGGGACTAGGACTTCAACATATTTTTGAGAGGGACACAATTTAACCCATAACACATCTATTATCTTCCTTGTATAGAATCTCTTGGCAGGCAGGCCCAGAAAAACAGATCAAGAGGAACAGACATAATTCGCATTGATCTTTATGGCAAAACATAAGGGCTCTATGTGATTTTTCTAATTAACGGATTTCTCATACACAATATTCAGAATTATCAACAAATGATTATGTTTTGGTACTTAACTCTAAATTGAAAATTGTCTGCATGCCAAATAAAACAGCAGTCTGCCACTGTCTGACACACTATAGAAGTTCTCAGATATTACTTTAAGCAACACCAAAATTAGATATCTATTTACTTTAATCATACATAAAATAGAATTCATTGCTAGTGATGTCAGTCAGGATTTTTTTTTGCAAGTGATAAAAAAACAACTTAAACTGTTTAAATAATTAACCAGATCTATAGGCTCACTTAATGTAAAAATGCTGAGGGATATGAAATGTCAAAATTGATTAGTTTCTACAGCTTTTAGCAAATAGTTTTCTGAATATTCTGTTTTCTGTGTGCCAGCTTCATCCTTACACTGCCTTCCCCTTTCTTTCTAATGCCAGCAATTTCTTGGGGGTGCTATTCTCCCATGTTCACATTGAAGCCAAGAGAGAAAGTTGCTTCCCAAAATTTATCTCAGAGTTGCTGGGAATTATCTTTTTGGGAAACATGAACTAAAGCCCTCTTATACCACAGTGGCTAAAATTAGATCTAATGGTTGTTCTGGAACTAATAACTACTGCCAGATGATGACAAGCTCCATATCCCAATCTCTGAAGTTAGAATAGCAGTCTCAGATCATACGGGTAGCTCCAGGTAAGGTCGATAGTTGGGGAAAAGCTGAAGGAGTTACTGAACTATTGGGAATAGATCTTGCCAAATTTTGCTGTACACATCAGAGTTCAACCAGCAGGAGAGGTGTCTGTGTATGTGCAGACAGACGGAGAATGGAAAAAAAAAAAAAAAAGACTGATGTGTTATAAGGAATTGTCTCATGTTATTAATGTGATTGTAGAGGCTGGCTTAGCAACTTGGAAGCCTATAGGAAAGCCAGAAAGAGAAGACGATGAACACTCTGGAAACTTATGAACACAGGCCATCTGTAGTCTTTAAACTGAGAGAAGGCCTAAATCCTCTTTTAAAGGCTGACCTAATCACTCAGTATACTGTCCTTTCTCTTAGACTGAAGTCAACTCCTATAACTGATTAGAGTTATAATCATATCTGTGCAATTCCTTCACCGAGCTCAGTGTTTGACTGACTTGAAACTGTAGTTCAACCTAGCAAAGTTCA
This sequence comes from Crocuta crocuta, assembly GCF_008692635.1. NCBI lineage: Eukaryota > Metazoa > Chordata > Mammalia > Carnivora > Hyaenidae > Crocuta > Crocuta crocuta. The sequence continues at coordinate 169,937 of NW_027532411.1, forward strand.
CACATTGGAAAAATACCAACAGTTGCTGGGACAATTAGTTCTCTATTTCAACTTAAAAAAAAATTGTTCATTTTAGCTGGACCAATTGCCACATAGGTACAAGACTATATTCTCTGATCTCCATGCATATTTATAACAGCTCTGTTTCTGGCTTCTAGACAGTATGATATAAATAGAAGTATATGTGGGATTTCTGGAATGTCACCTTAAAGAGAAAGAATAAACTTTTTTTTTTCTTTTTGAGAGAGAGAGAGAGAAAACACATGCAGGGGAGAGGTAGAGGGAGAGGGAGAATACTAAACAAGCTCCACACTCAGTGCAGAGCCTGACATGGGGCTTGATCTCATTACTGTGAGATCATTACTTGAGCCGAAAAAGACAGTTGGATAATTAATCAATTGAGCCACCCAGGTACCCCAAGGCGGAATAAACTTGTGATGACTTTTGCTTTTCCTGTTGCCTGGACTTTTGATGTGATAGGCAGAGTTCAAGCAGCCTCTTGGGCATAGTGGTTATATGCTAAATACGGTACAATAACATCAGAGTAGGAATCAGAATTCCTGATACCACTGAACTGTCACACTAGCCATGGACTGTTCTACTTTAGATATCTTCTGCATGAGATAGAAATTAACTTCTACATTGTTTATTTTTCTTTTTTGGGCATTTGTGTTAGAACCAGCCAAAACAAACCTCAATTAATACTGGGAAGAAAGGAGAACATCCACTAAACTGTGACAAAATGAAACAACTTCTTGAGCAAGTTGCTAAAATAATATTCTATCTATAATTTAGAGGAAAATTAATTACTGACTCTGAATTTTAAGTTTTAAGAGCAGATATTTTTTTAGTTTAATTTTTTTAATATTTATTTTGAGAGAGAGAAAGAGAAAGAGAATGACTGAGACACAAGCAAGGAAAAGGGCCAAGACAGAGGGAGACACAGAATCTGAAGCAAGCTCCAGGCTCTAAGCTGTCAGCACAGAGCCTGATGCAGGGCTCGAACTCATGAACTGTGATACCACGACTTTATAGGAAGTTGGACACTTAACTGACAAAGTCACCTAGGCATACCATAAAGCAGGTATTTTTGATTTTCTATAGGTTGGAATATAGTCTAAAAACACAAGGGCAAAAAAAAAAAGATATACTATTTGTAAAGCTGGTTTGCTAGGCTGCATCTAGAAGCAGGAAGGGCACTAATATGATTCCTCTAATTTAAAGGGTAGTTAACCCAATTGATGCAGGAAAATTCAAATTATCCTGCACATCCAATACCTCTGCTGTACTATTAAGACAAAACCCAGGCCCTTTAATGAAAATTAAGTTGGCTTATTATACTACGAACAAAGAAAATATAGCTTTTAATTTAATATAATTAGGCAAAGAAGGTATCAATTTTTTTCTTGAAATATCTATAAGTTTTAAATCTGTGTTTTGTTACATATACAGAAAATGAAAGCACTGAAACCAAATTATATCACAACCAAATTATATATGGAAAAAATGAAGAAAAAGAAGGAAGAAATTATTTTGTTTAGTCTGCTATATTTCAAATGTCACCAAGTTTTACAGGTTCACAGATTATTCTGTAATTGTTATAACAAAAAATTTTTTTATTATTCTTGTTTTTTTCTTATTTAAATTTATGGAAATTACATAGGTTTGGTCTCATTAAAGTTTGACCATATGTGTGTGACTGCTTAACTTTATTTTTTTGAAGGGATTTATTTATCCATCTTTGAGCAAATTTCTGTGATTGACTCCAACTTTTAGATCACGGTTTAATCTGGCCAATGTCCTTCATCAAGACAAAGGAAAACAAAATAACTCAATGTGAAACTGATGAATATTGGAAAGGTTTTCTTGTGATTTTATAGGAAAATGAAATACTGCACTAGAAAGAATCATGAGAAACCATTAGCCTTTCAAGGGGACTTCAGAGAGTGATGTGCTTTGGGAAGTCACAGCTTACAGGGGCCTTTACCTGTTATAAACATTAACCAACGGAAAAATCTGTGTCCTACTGATATACAAGGAATCTCCTGCTGTCTACTTTGTTGTCTTAGTTTTTTTTGTTTTTTGGGTTTTTTAAAAATTTCTTAATAGTCTTAAATATTTAATGTAAAAAACCCTTTGTATAAAGACTGTTGTGCATGGGTGCCTGGGTGGCTCAGTTGGTTAAGCATCCAACTTAGGCTCAGGTCATGAACTCATGTTTCATGGGTTCAAGCCTCATATCAGGCTCTGTGCTGACACCTCAGAGCCTGGAGCCTGCTTTGGATTCTGTGTGTCTCTCTCCCTGTGTCCCTCCCCTTCTCACATTGTATCTTTCTCAAAATAAACATTAAAATTGTTTTTTAAAAAAAGATGGTTGTGCAAATGCTTTCTGAAGCTTGCTATCATAGAAAAAATGAGTGCACATCCTATAAAAGAGATTTTCTTATGTTCTCTTCAGAGAATAAATTATAAACACACCTTCTCTTTTAAAACACAGATCGCTATTGGCAAAGTCTATAAAGTATTATAATCACTCAGACTCCAAATGAATCAATCCAATCCTCCTAATACAAAATATACAAATTTTATAGAAAATGTTTAATAAATTGGTTGTTCTATATCCCAGATGGCCATGCAGTTTTTGGCTCATAATAAGGTAGCATTTTTTTATTTGGCTTTTGAGAGAAGCTGAAATTTTTACTGCATGGGCTGGCCTTCTTAATAGCATCTGTGACTTTGCATGGCTCAGTCTGAAGACAATTTTTTTATTAGAGCGGAATAATTATTCCTTTCTATGGAAAAGTTAAAATTTTATTTGGACCAGAGTCAGACTGATAGTGATTCTGTTATTGAAACATACAGTGAACTTTCCATCATTGTGGGTTTCTGACAGTGAGTGGCAAATGACTAACTACCAAAATAAACACATAACACAATACACACACACACACAAATAACAAAATCAAAATGTCATTTATAGCCTTGCAGTTTTAGCTCTGTAATGGAAAGACTGTGCAAGTTGTCACTCTTGTCCTTATGAGAGGAAAGAGCAGGACAAACTGAAAATCAGCAAGTTTTCTTGGATTCATCAGAAACCGAAGGCACGGGGCCAACTGCCACCTTAACATCTGGAAAGACAGTCACATCCTGAGAGATGCAACTACCAAGACCTATTTACCTGGAACAGAATCTGCTGGAGCCATAAAATAGTAGGAATATTTAAATGGTATCTGTGAGGAATTGCATGATGCTGGGAGTAGCCTAAGGCGAGAGTAAGGAATTCCTGGGGCCTGCAGGCTTAATAAGGCCTCCTGTTCATGGATTTTCTGTAAAGAACTGCAACAGGTTCATATGGCGAAGATCTGAGAAACATATCCTCAAGGCTCTGAGCGGAGGAATGGAAGAGTGATCACAAAATACACCCAACAACTTTGCCACAGCACAGGCCTACGCTCCAAGGGAAAAGACTAGGACCTCATCACTGCTGAGTGAAGGGCCTTCTTCTTAATTCAGCCACCTAAAGGCTTTGTTTCTCATGGTGGGGAAGGTGAACAGATATAGTCAATAGGGTTTGGGGCTTCAAATATGCATAGGAAACTCCATCTGGAATGAAGTAGGATAGTCTGAAAATTCAAATGTTACTAGAACACTATAAACAACACTGTGCCCAGAAATTTGATAACTAGGTAAAATGGATCAATATCTTAAAAGACACAAACTACCAAAACTCATACAAGGAAAAGTAGATTACCTGAAGAGCCCTGTGTCTATTAAAGAAAATGAATCAATAATGAATAACCTATAGAAAAGAACATTTAAGGTCCTGATTGTTTTACTTATGAATTCTTACCAAACAATACTGTTACCAAACAATGAAGGAGAAAATAATACCAATTCTCCACACAGAAATAGAAAACAGAAGTGAATACTTCCTAAAACATTCTAGGAAGCCATCATTACTCTAATATTTACAAAAAAGGCAAAGATATTAGAAGACATAGACAATATAAAGTAGTATCTCTCACAAAAATAAATTTAAAAATTATCAATAAAATATTAGCAAATCAAATCCAGTAATACATTAAAACATTGCACATCACAACCAGCTGGGATTTATTGCAAGCATGCAAGTCTGGTTCAACAATCAAAAATTACCTCTCAAGAAAAAAGGCATCTGCTCAAATTAAGTGAGATAATAAAAACACTTGACAAAATCCAAACCCTTTCTAGAGGGGAAGATTAAATTAAAGATCTAAGTTCTATGTGCTCTAAGAACTAAATCTAAGAGCAATGTTTCAGTATTACTTGCTTTCACTAGGAAGCACAATTCCTTACCAGACATTTCTGGTCAATGATATCCAAACAATCAATTAGTTGAATCAAACTAGCTTATTTGAACTGTAAATATGATAGATATCTTAAAAACCCTTTCCACTACAAATACCTATAATTACTAAAAAATATATAGCAAATATCATATTGAAGCCATATTTCATAATATTTAATAAAATATCCAAGTTCAAGTTCACATGAAAATGAGTGATATAATCAAAGGAAAAGGTGATAGAAAACCAAACTGATCAACATTAAGTTGCTCTGGGGAATTGTTAAGACTCGTAATTTCAGTGTTTAAATGCAAGTGACAAGGTCCTGGGGCCATATACATTGAGAAATTGGAATTGAAAGTTGTGTGGATACATTCACATACATGTACACATACAGTCAAAGCCAAGACAGTGAAGAACAAACTGGAAAAAAAATTTCTATTCACCGCAAAGGAAATCAAAACAAAGGCTTCCTTTGTACTCCTAACAGAAAAAATGTATCTCCTGAAAATTAAAAGACACATTTTCTTGACTTATGTAGTCCTGAGTTTTAGTTACAATCTTCCCATTATTTGGGAATTACATGGTTAAAATTTATGGAAAACCTTTCTAAGGGATCAGTGATGGCCTGAGGCTCCTGGCAGAAGCACAAAACAAACAAACAAACAAAGCTGGAAGAAAGTTCACACAACTCAGACCACAAGATAAAGTTTTTCTCTCCCTCTCTGTCTCTCCATCTCTCTCTGTCTCTCTTTCTGTCTTTGTCTCTCTCTCCCCCTGCTCATCTCTTCTTTCTCTTTCTCTCTCATACACACCATCCCATTCAAGATGAGTGCAAAGTCAGAGCTGTAAAATGTACAAAGATACATCTACCAGGAGTGAACATTAGCATTAAAAAGCAGCAAAATTACCAGTTCAAGAATTTGAAATTATAGAACCTGAAAGAAAAAACAACAACAACATTCACTTAAATCATTAAAGAAAAAAAAACTACAGAAGTAAAATATGCAAATTTTAAAAACTATACAGGAGTGGAAATGTAGAAAACAGATATTACAATGCAAAACAAATAGCTATGTTAAGCAACAAAACTGACCTAGCTAAAATGGATTACATAAACTGGGAGATAAAAATGCTGAAATCACATACATGCAATAAGGAGAAATAGACATAGCACATATGAAAAAGAAGTTACAATATGTATGGGAAAAGTGAGAAGAGCTGACCTACATAGAGAGAATAAAGAAGAAAGGAACACGGCACTAAAATAAAAGACAACCGCTGAAGACTGTCCAGATATTATAAGTCTTAAATCATTAGCATGAAGAAAAACAATTTTCAAAGATGCTAAACAAAAACAATCCTACAATTAGACACAGTATGAGGAACACAAAATGTAAAGAAATGGAAAAAAAATCTTAAAAGTAACCAGAAAAATACCTCTGAAAACAGGCTTTGCCACAGCAACAGTATCTTCCATGTGTTAAGATAAAATAATTTTAAGCTAAAAATTCTACTCGTGTTAAACCATAATTAAACATTAAGAACAAATAAAATATAAAATATATTCCAACAAAGATGGAAGTTTTCATTCACAAACTCTTGCTGAGAAATATTAAAGGATTTGCTTGAGGGGAAAATGTAATAAAACCATAAGAAACAAAGGAATTAAAGGAGCAATGAGTATTTAAAAATTATACACATTTAAAAAAATAAAAGAATCACAATATAAAAACAATAATAAATAATTTTGGTTTATTAATAAAGTGAACTAAAATATAGAAAACACATGTAAAACGTAAGTGGAAGTATTGGGAGTTAATGGCCAGTTCATGGTTAGGAAGTGGGAAAAAGTAGAGGAAGTGATGAACTATAGACATTGTAGAGTCATGGATGCAATTTAAAAATATCCATATATTCAGTGGGGGGAAAAATCAATATATATGCTGTCGTCAGTCAGTGTTCTCCAGAACAACATAGACATATACAGAAAGAGATGTGTAGAGATTTTATATCAATCTATCTGTCTGTCTGTCTGTCTGTCTAGAGAGACAGAGAGAGATGTTTTAAGGAATTGGTTCATGCAACTTTGGAGGCCTGGTGCATCCAAAAATCCAATGCAGTAGGCTAGTAGTCTGGAGATTCAGGGGAAGAGATGCAGTTCAAGTCCAAAGGCAGTCTGCTGGTTGAATTCTGTTTTGCTTGGGGGTGCTTAGTCTTTCAACTGACTACATGAGGCCCATCCACATTATGGAAAGTAATCTGCATTACTCAAAGTCTATAAATTTAAATGTTCCAAAAATTTCCTTCACAGAAACAGCCAGAATAATGTTCGACCAAGTATCTGTGCACTGAGTTGGCACAGCCAAGTTGACATATAAAATTAACCATCACAACACCCAAATCCCTAGAGGAAACAAGAAGAGAAACACAATGTTAACACAAGAAAATACAGGAAATGAGGAGAAGAACGTGAAATAAGTTAACAGTATGGTTTAGTAATGCACAAATATAAATCTAAACATGATGTTAAAAACAAAATCTATAAATTGACTTAAATTAACAGTTAAAAATAGAAACTCAGAAAAACTTTTTATCTAGCAACACAGTGAAAAAAATAATCTGAAAGGCTTTCTTACTGCAAACAACTAGATCCCACATTAAACACGCTTTTTATTGTAACTCTGTGCTTTCAGGAAGCAAGGAAAATCTCCTACGGCCACCCACACACACTGTGTTAAAAAAAACAAAGCTGAGTTCAAAATGGTTAGCAGTAAACACACTCAAAAGAAAGAGTTCTCTGAGGGCAAACAATTAAATAAGTGCTACAAGAAGAATAATAATCCTGGGGTAACTGGCACTATGAAGAAGTAAAACTTGAGACTCTCTTATTAGGCCAGGGACCTTTAAAGGGAAGTAGACTCACCACAGGTTGGTAGCATCTCTATTTTACAGCAAAAGAAAACAAATATGAAAATCAACCTGCTAGGAACCCCTCCAAAAATCTAAAAAACAGCCATTTTCTAACACTGAACAATATGTAGAACAAGCCTGGGATCCTTGAGAAGAAGAAACCACATGAGATGAGATCTGTAACTGTCCTAGTTTGGACCAGGAGAAACTTTCTGGACATGTAACAGGAAGAAATTCCCAAACAGAACATGTAGGCTCACTGAATCAAGGATTCAAAGACTGGAATTTGATGTGGCAGAGAGGAATGGAATTTGGCAGAAATTCAGGCAGAAAATCAGAGAAGGAGGAGATACACAGAAACTTAATCTCAGAAATCTGCATTCCTAGAAATCTGTGCTAAAATCTAAGCTGTGCATGCACAGAATGTAACAAAATTTCCAGTCATCAGAGGTTATTAGGAAACATTCGATTTCTAAGTGGTAAGGATGGAGAATCCTACTTGAACTTTTGGGGCTTTCAGTAAACACTACACATGTTAATAGAAGAACAAAACTAGATCTAGATTAAGACTATTCTAGACTCACTTTGACAAAACATAAACCAAGCCTCAAAAGAATTGGGTTAACCAACATGTAATTTAACGGTCTGCCAGAACAAATTCCAAAATTCCTGAAAGGAAAAAAATAAAATCCAGCATCAACAACATAAAATGCAAAGCATCTACTATCCAATAAAAAATTACTAGACATGAAAGAAATAGGAAAATGTGACCTATCACCAGGAGAAAATTCAGTGTATAGATAGACCAAAAATGATAGAGGTGATGGAATTATCAGACAAGAATTAAGCAATAGTTTGTATAAATATGTTCAAGGATTTATTTTTTTTTAATTTTTTAATGCTTTATTCATTTCTGAGAGAGAGAGACAGAGAGAGACAGAGAGACAGAGACAGCATGAGCAGGGGAGGGTCAGAGAGAGAGGGAGACGCAAAATCCCAAGCAGGCTTCAAGTGCTGAGCTAGGTGTCAGCATAGAGCCGGACATGGGGCTCAAACCCACGAACCTGAGCTAAAGTTGGACGTCCCAACCAACTGACCCACCCAGGCACCCCAATATGTTCAAGGATTTAAAGGTAAATATGAACATAATAAGAAGTAAAACCAAATATTTTTAAAGTCACAGCTTATTTATCTATTTATTTTATTTACTCATTTACTTATTTTTAAGTAGCATCCATGCCCAACGTGGGCCTTGAACTCACAACCCTAAGATCAAGAGTCACATGTCCTACTGACTGAGGCAGCCAGGAACCCCTGAAACAATCATTTTAAAAGAACCAAATAAAACTAGTAGACAAGTAAAAGACAACCTCTAAAATAAAATCTTCACTTGTTATGTTTAGCAGCAGTTTGCACATTGCAGAAGAAAGGACCAATGAAGAATTTCCAGAGTGGAGCACAGAGAACAAAAAGGCAAAAACAAAAAAAAAACAAACCAAACAAAAACAAACACACAAACAAAAAACCCCCACGAAACTCAAAAACAGAGGGAAAAACAAAAATAAAAAATTAACCTAAATACTCAGTTAATGTGTTGTAAAATATGAAGCAGAATAACATATAAGTCCAACAGGGGAAGAAGAGACAGAATAAAATGTGAAAAATTATGGCCCAAATCTTCCGAAATTAGTAAAATCTACAAAGCCAGAGTCTCGAGTAGTGCAGAGAAATGTAAGTAGGACCAAACAAGAAAAACCACACAAAGACACATCCTTATCAAATTGCCAAAAACCAGTCAGAGGGGGGGAAAAAAAACACCTCATTACATAATATGGATTAACTAATTTCTCATGTAATGTAAAGATTAACTAATTTCTCATCTGAAGAAACCCAAGCCAGAACACAATATATTGACATCTTATGCCATTGAAAAAAAAAATAAAGTTAAACTAGAATTTTATATCCTGTGAAAACATCTTTCTAAAATGAGAGCAACATGAAAAACATTTCTGACAAACAAAAGCTGAGAGGATTTGTAAAAAAAAAAAAAAAAAAGAAAAAGTTACAGGAAGTTCTTCCAGTGGAAGGAAATCAACACCAGATGGAAACTTTTATCTACACAAATGAAGAGAGAGCACAGGAAATGATAAGTACATAAAAGACTTTTCTTCTTTTCAATTTGTAAGTTTCATTAAAGATACACCTTAACACTATATTGTGGGGGGTTATAACATGTAGAGGGAAAATGCACAACAAAAATAGTACAAATGACAGAATAAAAAGTAGAGTATATTATGATTATCACATTATAATGATGTGTTATAATAGTAATCATGATAAGAAAGAAATGCACATCATAAACCCTAACCCACCATTTAGAAATAAATAAAACAGAAAAGAATAAACCAATACAAAAGATTAGACAGAATATTTAAAAATACTAAAATTAACACTGTAAAGTGCTAGAAAGGAGAAAAACAACAGTGACAAGGCAAACTAAAAACAAAAAGCTTAGGGGCGCCTGGGTGGCTTAGTCGGTTAAGCGTCCGACTTTCGCTTGGGTCATGATCTCGCGGTTCGTGGGTTCGAGCCCCGCGTCGGGCTCTGTGCTGACTGCCAGCTCAGAGCCTGGAGCCTGTTTCAGTCTGTGACTCCCTCTCTCTCTGACCCTCCCCTGCTCACGCTGTCTCTCTCTCTCTCCTAGAAATAAAAAAAACATTAAAAAAAACCAAATAGCTTAATTAATGATAGATGAATCCAACAATATCAACAACAACATTTTTTTTACTGTTTATTTTTGAGAGAGAGCTAGCGCGCATATGAGCTGGGGAGGGGCAGAGAGATAGAGACAGAGGATCCTCAACAGGCTCTGTGAGGACTGCAGAGTCCGACGTGGGCTCAAACCTAGGGATTGTGAGATGATGACCTGAGCCAAAGTTGGATGCCCAACTGACTGAAGCACCCAGGTGCCCCGACATTAATTATAAAAAATCTAACCACTTCAATTATAGGTAGAAATTGTAAGATTAGATTTTTAAGTAGCAAGATCCAATTATATGTTGCTTGTAAGAAACACTTTTTAATTAGTTTTCTTAGGATGGCATAACAAAACACCAAAGACTGAGTAGCTTAAACAACAGAAATTTATTTTCTCATTGTTCTGGCGGCTCTAAGTCCAAAATTAAGCCATCTTCTCTCTGCATTCTCACATGGCCTTTGGTCTACGCATGTGTGTGGAAAAAGGGAGAGCTCTGGCATCTCTTCCTCTTTCCATAAGGACACCAGTCCTACTGAATTAGGACTCCACCTTTATTACCGCATTATTCATAATTATCTGCTTAAAAGTCCTATCCCCAAATGCAGTCACACTGGGGCTTAGAACGTCAACATATAAATTTAGGGAAGACATAATTCAGTACATTACACATAGGTACACTGAAAGTAGAATGATGGAAAAAAGAAATATCACGCAAACAATAATCACAAGTAAGGAGTAATAAAAATATTAGACAAAGCAGACACCAGGAAAAGGAATATTATGAGTGATAAAATAGGACATTCATAATAATCAGTTCAAAACCTGATACGGTTTGAAGTGTTGGAGTTCAGAGCTGACAGCCAAGAAAGAATTCTTGAGACACCTTCAGTGCAAAAAGGTGGTTTTACTCAAGTATGGAGATAGGACCCAGGGAGAGAAAGAGTTGCACTGAGGCTGTGACAGGTGACTGCTTATATTTTCAAGTTAGGAGTGGGTTAGGGAAAGCTTTAAGTCTCTAAGGTGTTTTGGAAACAATGTTTCCAGGATGTTGAGGGGCTGGCTAGCTGCTGTTAGGAAAAGGTCATTTATTACTGTTTAGTAAAAGCTCAGTCATGAGACCCTTCATATGTATCTCCATGAATCATAAGCTTGGAGTATGATTGCCAACATATCTCTTGGGGAGGTAGAGATAAAGGAAGTTTCCAAAGGAATTTTTATATGTTAAGATTCTGGGGGCTCAGGGTAAAATTGCCTTTTGTAAAGTGTCAACATTAAAGCAGCTGAGTTCCTAGAGGAATGTCAAGGACTTGTCAATGGGCTATGATTTGCAAGGAAATTTAAGTTTCCTCTTCTGCCTTTGTTTTTCACATCATAACCAATATAAAAACATATGCACATAATTACTGTTTCCAAATAAATCAAACAAAAACTGATAAATCACCAGAGAAATAAATAATATCCCAATTTTACTTGGAGATACTCCTCACTGTTAGGAGGAGTTAATTAAACAGAAGAGTAAGATATAGAAAACAAACAATACTATTGCTCAAATTTACACCAATGATACTATAATAAATCACACAATAAGGGAAAACATATTTATACTGAAAACACTTGGAACGTTCAATGAGAGAGACCATAGACTGCAGTACAAAAAAAAAAAATCAATAAATTTAAAAGCATGAAATCATATGAATATGTTCTTTGATCATACAGCATTATATTAAAATTCAATATTGGAAAGCTGTCTGGGAAATTCCCCAAGTATTTAAAAGTTAAGCAATACCCTTTTTAGAAACCCACTGGTTTATAAAGCAGTTATAAGGGAAATCAGAAAATATTTTGAGCTGAATGAAAAGAAAAAGCACAAAATACCAGTATTTGTGGGTTGCGACTCCCAATGGCACTAAAGGAAATAGCAGAGAGTAATAATAAAAATAAGTGACAATAAATGTAAAAGAACATACACAACAGAGAAAATCTATAAAATCAAATGATAGTTGTAAGATCAATGAAATTCATAAACCCCAACTATACTGGTTAAGAAAAGCAGAAGTCTCAATTTACCAATATCACAAATGAATGAGGGGACATCACTAGGGATCACACAGACATTAAAAAATAATAAATGTTATTAATAACTTCATGCCAATTTACTTTGAAAAGAAAACAAGCAGATTTTCTAACGGATGTAATTAAGATAATTTGACATTAGTTCAGGAATAAAAAATTAAGCAAGGGGACGTCATAAAGAGTCCAGAAATAGAGACAAACAGAAACTTGTGCATACAGAAGTGGCACTGTGCATGACTGGAGAATGGAAAAACACTACTCCATAATACACAGAAATCAAAATTAAATTCTTAACACACTATATATAAAAAGCCATTCTCAGTGAACATTACTTAATATAAAAAATAATTTTTACAATTTTAAAGCACTTTTTGAAATAATATAGAACAAGAAATAGATACTTATGAATGTTTAGTAACCTAAGAAATAAGCATCTATTTTGAAAGATTTACTCAAAAGAATATTAACTAATGATTAAAATGACTTTTATAATCAATTATTAAAAATTTTAAATGTTAACAATATTATGTTTAGAGAAAAACTGCTTCTTAAATTGAATATACACAAGGATTACATCCTTGTAGAAGTAAAGCCTATGCAAGGAAAATATTAGAAGGAAAGGAAAATTCAACTATGGGTGACTTTTTCTTCTTTATACTTTTCTGTAGTTTTCCAATTTTATGTGTAATTATGTAACAGAAATAGTTATTTTAAAAACCTTTTAGTTGCACTTGTGTAATCAATATTTTTTAGAATTTCTTAGAAAAAGAAAACACATATGATTGACTTTCTTCTTTAGATACAGTTGATAGCCTGGTAGAAAACAATACACAAAACAGCAATTAAAAATACCAGAAAATGGGGCACCTGAGTGGCCCAGTCAGTTAAGCGTCCGACTCTTAATTTCAGCTCAGGTCATGATCTCATTGTTTGTGAGTTCCAGCCCCATGTTGGCCTCTGCACAGACAGTTTGGAGCCTGCTTAGGATTCTCTCTTTCCCTCTCCTTTCTGCCCCTCCCCCACTTGTGCACTCTCCCTTTCCCTCTCTCGCTCTCAAACTAAATAAACTTTTAAAAAAATACTATAAAATGCAGTGTCTAATCATATTAATATAGATAAGCATTCCAAAAATGCAACAACAAAAAAAGTAAGTGTAATGGGCTAAAAAAGAGACAAGGAAGTTTTACTTAAGAGGAGTGAGAATAGAGCAATATACATTTGGATAAACCAAAAAGAAAGTGAGTTTTCAGTATTCTGAATGCACACTCATTGATCAATACTCTGCTAAATCATAAACAACTGGAAAGACAGACCTATTAAGTGCTATGGCTATAATTCTTATTTTCTAAGTTAGAAGGAATCCATAACCTGTTTTCTCTTTGATTCAGTTGAGAAATATATACTTTTGTTGGCTTTTTTAAAAGTACTTAAGTTCTTTCAGTATTTTCAAATGTTGCTTAACTAAGGTACAACCAGTAACCATGTACCTTCAAATAATTATAATAAACTTCTTCCTCAAATGAAATCTCAAGAAGTCTAGTGGCTGTTCTATCCCAGAAACCTGACACATGAAAGTTATTCATTAAGTGAATAAATGGAGGTAGAAAGGATCAAACCTACAAAAGCTAGTATGTTAAATAAAATTAAAAGCCACAAGAAATAAAAAAAAACAAAAAGGAAGCAGTGCTGATGAAAGAGGAAAATGCAAAGTAAGTGATCATTTTAAAGTAAAAAGAAAGAATTCCAACACTAATTTTATTACTATTTAACCCTTCTCTCTAAATGTAACATAAATTAACACATTAACTCAGTTATTGTTTAAAATCTGCATATGAAAAAAAAGTTAAAGAAATACGTTTTAAAAAGAGGCATATAGGGGTGCCTGGGTGGCTTAGTCGGTTAAACATCCGACTTTCACTTAGGTCATGATCTCTCGGTTCGTGGGTTCGAGCCCCGCGTCGGGCTCTGTGCTGACTGCCAGCTCAGAGCCTGGAGCCTGTTTCAGATTCTGTGTCTCCCTCTCTCTCTGACCCTCCCCTGCTCACGCTGTCTCTCTCTCTCTCCTAGAAATAAATAAAAATATTTAAAAAAAAGAGGCATATAGGGGTGCCTGGCTGGCCAGTCGGTTAAGTGTCTGCCTTCGGCTCAAGTCATAATCTCACAGCCTGTGAGTTCAAGCCCTGCATCAGGCTCTGTGCTGGCGGCTCAGATCCTGGAGCCTGCTTCAGATTCTGTCTCTCTCTCTCTCTGCCCCTCCCCGGCTCGCTCTCTGTCTCTCAAAATAAAATAAAGACATAAAAAAAAATTTTAAAAAGAGGCATATAATTGTATAATTTGGGAATTTAATTACCATTATTTCAGAAAGATGTTATAAAATATTTTTATGATTTATTCCTGAGTGGAAAATTAAATAATTTATTTCATTTCGATAGATTTATAAATTTTATTTAATAAATTTAATAAATTTTAATATCATCTCATCCCATACCCTACCAGCAGCCGTATCCTCCTACATCCATATGGATGAAAATTTAATCTAACAGAGATGTCTCACAGTCTTTAAGAAATCACTTTGATATCCAATGTAGAGCTTTAGGTTACTTTAGAACTTTTTTCAAATTCTCTAATTGTATTCATTTAATTTTAAGTTGGATTTGTAAATGTGTTCCATAAAGGTAAAAGACACATAAGCTTTATTCTCAGACCCTGCCTGTGGCAGTTCCTCATCCTTGCTTACTCACCCCCCAACCTATACATAACATTTTCAAAATGTAAGCAGTGTTTTGCACCTGGGAACTACAGGCATGCGTGGAGAGTGGGAGGAGAATTCATCTGACAAGATTTAAAATAGAGTTCTCAGTTGTGGAGGATTTTGTTGATGGAGAAAGCTGGAATCTTCCCCTTCTGGTCAGCAAAGCAAATTAGGATGGTGTTGAAATTATATCTGTCTTGTCATCTCCCTGGCTGGACACCTCTTGATGGGGCCTTCTGTTCCTCCCATTTCTTGGCAGCCTCTGCCTTTGGGATGTCTGGAAATAATGGAACTTTCAAGACAAAATAATGGAGCCTGGCAGAGCTTCTGTAGTTCTTACTTAAAGATCTAAATCATATGTTTGCATCAGGTCATTTAAAGTAAACTTGAAGCAGTTGAATTGAAGCTTGAAATACAACTGCTTAGCAATAGAATGCAGTTTTGTCAGATCTCTCTGTGACGGCAATTTCTTCTAGAAAACAAGGGACTGCAGTATTTTGTTAAGTGTATCCTGTTGCTTTTTAAGCAGATGTTTCACACTTTAGGTAAGAAAAGATAAAATATCCAGACAGACAATTTGGTACCCATCATTAGAAGCAGATGCACAGCTTTTAAATGCGGCAGGGCACGGGGATCTGCCTGCGTCTGGTTTTACTCCGTCCTTCACGGGCTTCATCCGAGTAAGAGCTCTTGCTGACTTTAACTCCAGAACTAACTCCTGTATGCAATTCCACAGGGCACAGAGCAAAACAGAAATGAGCTTTGTACTCTTCAGTGTCAGTATGATTCATGTAATATTCCCAAATACATGTTTTCTGAGTACTTGGCCTCTTGAAGCAAAATTTTATATATCCCCCGATGAAGGCTAGATTTTATTGCTGGTGTTTTTCTGAGGCAACAGATTTAAGTAATGTCATTTTTGTAAGCACTGGAGGACCTCATTAAAGGCTTGCTTTTATTAGTTTCATTTTAGTCTTGAAAAAATATGACTGTATAAACTGAATTTCAAAAATATGCTGAGTGAAAGGAGCCTTACACAAAAGAGTACATGTTGAATGGGTCCATTTATATGAAGTTCGACAACGGGCTAATCTAATCAATGAGAAATTATTTGTAAAGCCTTATGAGTGGGAATAAGATGTGCATTTTGATTTCTTCCAAAACATGTCCTTTGCAAATTCACTAGGACTGATAGCTGATAATCAAAAAGGATGCCTATTAGCAGATAATTCTCAGCTACGAGGTAATGAGCAAGGCATTTTTTAATTTAAGTTTTTAAACATTCTTTTATTGTGGTAAAAATACAGGTAAAATAAGATTCATTACCGCAATCATTTTGAAGTATATGATTCAGTGGCATTAAGCACATTCACAATATTGGGCAAACATCACCAGTATCTAGTTCTAGAACTGTCTAATTAGTGCAAAGGAAAATCTTGTATCCTTTAAGCAGTCACTCCCTATTTTCTCCTCCTCCTAACATTACTTTTAAATGCATCTTTTTTCTTTCACTCATCTATTAAATAACTATATTTTAAGGGATTGGGGACAGACAGGCAGATGCAGCACTGCCCAAGACAGACACAGGGGTCCCTCCTATTGAATGGATCCTTCCCCCACCCTGTCCCAAGGGATGTCATTAAATAGAAGGGACAGAAACCGGGATGTTAGAAGCTGGTGCTTACAAAGAATACCACTGACAATATAAAATTGCAATATTTGTTTTCTAGAAATACTTTTTTAAATGTTCTTCCTTTAGAAGAAATTTTAGAAGCATAGACTCTCATGAAGAGTTTTCCGTTTATTTTAAAAGAAAGACTTTGAAGTATTTTGACAAATTATTTAGTGGCATCAGCAAAGGAAAGGGAATCAGGAACTTCTGATTCTATTCCTGTACACTGGTGACTTCCTTTGTGGGTTTAGGCAAATCACTTACTGTTTGCTGTGTTACTTATTGGGGTGTTCTTCTTTCTCAGAATGAGCAAAACAGTTCAATCTTCTAAATTGGAAGGGATGTACAGAATGTACATTGCGGAATTTTCTGCAACAAGGGTAATAACCCACTTTCTGAATGACTGAGAACCTCAGTATTTCTCAGCATGACCTTTTTGCCTGAGCTTATTGGCCTCCATGCAAATCATGTTCAAAAGAGCATCACTTGACAAATACTGATCATAATCACAAACCAAACAAGATTCTACACTTATTTTTAATGAGGAAGAAAATGGTCATGTTATCAGGCACAGAGGATCAGCAGCCGACCACCCACCCCACACACAAACATGCACACATATACACACACACTTTCCTCAGATTTTCCAGCTCAGTCCCAACTTCCAACATCGAGTCCCTTTGACAAAGTACGTAGCACAGATGTTGCTTCCCCTGGGCAACTCCTTTCCATAGCTTCTCCTTATACTCTTATACACTCATATTTCTAGTTTGTCACAGTCTCTTTACAGGGAAGTATGGCAACAGACCAAAATATTTTAATGAGTTAATTAAAATTGACTTACACTTTGATCTTGGCTATCTGCTTTTCGTATTTATCCTAAAAATACATTGTACACTAGTGGAAAAATAAATTAAAAATTTTATTGTAGCATATTTTAATTAAAAAAAACAGAAGTAGCTCAATACCATAATAATCTGCAAATATCCATGCAACTGATGATGTGGTACATCAATATAATTAAAAACCAAATAGATTCTATATATACTAATATGGAATGATCATCATAATATATTATTATGGAGATAATTAATTAAATCATACAATTATTGAACACCTACTATATTCCAGTACTTTTCTAAGCACTGGGATACAGTAGAAAATGAAGCAAAGTTTGTATGTATTCCTCCTAGAAAACAAAGCAAAGTTTGTTTTCTAGGAGGAATACATAGACAATAAACAAATATGTTAGCTGGTAGTAAGTGCTTTGGGAAATCAGAGCTTAAGGAAAATGGGCAGAAAGGTAGCAATGTATAGGCCAGGTTAAGTTAGGTTATGCTGTGGTAACAAACCCCAATATATATTGGTGTGATATATATATCACACCACAGTCCAGTGATTTTCACTTGGGGAGATGTAGCTCTGTGTAGTGATGGTTCTGGGATCCATGACAATGGGGTCTCCAGAAAGTTGTTAAGGCAGGACGGAGGGAGAATGGAGGATCACACACAGACTGTTCAGTGTTTCCACATGTCACTTCTATTTACATTCTATTGACCAAGCAAGTCACACAGCCTTGCCTAACTCCAAGGTGGAAAAAAAAATGCTATCTCCCAGCCCTACCCCATGCCAGAATGGACAGGCAGATCCAAAACATGGGTGAGTAGAGCTAATGTCTGTCTACACAGACTTATGAGGCTGTTAATCAAGTCCTCCCTGATAAGGTGACATCAGAGCAGGCATATGAAGGCAATGAGAAACTCAGCTCTGTGAACATGTGAAGGAAAGGCATTCTGGGTAGATGAAACAGCAGAGCATAGATTTGAGGGAATTATGACTAGGATATTTTGGGATAGCAAGGCGGCTGGGCTGACTGAGTAAACATGGTAGGTAATGATAATGATATTAAGATAATGCCATGGAAGTAGCAGAGATCCTGGCCCCACAGAGCCTTAAGGACTACTTTAATAATTTGGCTCTAATACTTAGTGAGATGAGCTAACAGCATGAGAATGACAAGATCTGTCTTGTTTTTAAAAGATCCTTCTGTCTGCGCTGGGAAGAATAATCTAGGGGCAGGAAGCAAAAACTGAAGTGGGGAGACAAATGAGAAGGTGATTACAATAATTCACAAGAGATGACAGTTGGTGGGGAGAAGGTGATGGCACAAGAGGATCAGAGGTGGTCCAATGCTGCATATACTGTAAGGTATAATGCACAATGGGGAAGAGGGGAAAAGGTGATTAATAGTATACACAGTACGATACCATTTATGTAAAAGAGGGGAAGACAGAAGTTGGACAATAGCTCCTTCTGGGCAATGGCTGGCATTGAAAAGAAATATTTACTTTTAGGGGCGCCTGGGTAGCTTAGTCTGTTAAGCGTCCGACTTTCGCTTGGCTCATGATCTCGCGGTTCGTGGGTTCGAGCCCCGCGTCGGGCTCTGTGCTGACTGCCAGCTCAGAGCCTGGATCCTGTTTCAGTCTGTGACTCCCTCTCTCTCTGACTCTCCCCTGCTCACGCTGTCTCTCTCTCTCTCCTAGAGAGATAAATAAAACATTTTAAAAAAAGAAACATTTACTTTTATTTTATATTGTTCTATATTTTTTCTTTTTTTCACATGCCATTCATAACTCTTAATAACCAACAATAAACAAACTAGAAATGTGGCCCTCGAATGTTCAAACTGTAAAAAGAAATGACTTCAAAATGTTATATACTACAGGTTAGAATAGTGAAGGAGTATATCCAAATTATGTGCACACAAATTTTTCAGTGACAGAGCAGAGTACATTTAGGTTTGAAGAAATGTATCACAAATTATCTAATTGGATCCTCTCAATAACCCACAAATAGCTATTTGAAATTTATTCAATAGAACACTCATTCATTCATTCAACATACTATCATTAGATACTATATGCCAGCAATTATATTAGATACTGGATGAAATTAGATGAAAGCACAAAAGAAATGTAGCCAGCTCAATATAAGTGTGCATGGTACAAGATATCATGCTTTAAAAAATATGAAAAAGACTACTGTTGAATCACAGGAACAAGACTAGAAGTTAACAACTCAGAAGCAACTGGCATACTATATTCAGTACTTCAAGTTCTTATTAGACAATTGTGTCCTGTTTGAGGCTCAAAACTACAGACAGATATGAAATTTTGGAGACTTTTCACAGGGGAACCTTAGAGACAACTAAAGAATTATGAAGTAATATTTATGAGAAAAGGCCATAGAAACAGGATTATTTTGCCTACAAAGAAGATGTGAATGGTGAGTGAATACTGACCTTTAGAGTGACTAACAGTTTTAAAGACCCTAACTCTTCTCTACCTCACCCAGGAGGAGAAAATGAGGAAATGGTTTGAAGGTGTAGTGGCAAGTTAGACAGAGCAGAGTGAAGGTTGTCAGACACCGGTATGAAGGCATGACATTTCTTCCTCAGGGGGCTTGGTATTTAAGAAAAAGATCAATTTTCATCTGCTTAAATGACTCCCCAAATCCCCTTCATCCTTCTGATTCTCTCTCTGGAGAAAGGGATTCCTTGACCTGGCTTAGCTATCCATTCCTATGCCAAATAGCCTTCAAGGTCAGGAAGCACTCTAATATAATTCACCTAAATAGATCCGGCTTCAACTTGAATCCATTTCCTCTTGCTCTGGCCTCAGTGGAGAGAAAGAAACATTTGTCATGAAGCTCCATTTCAGAACATTTCAAATAATTCAAGACAGCAATTTTGTGCTCTAGCCTTCCTTTCTCCATGCTAAATGATTTCAATTCCTTCAATATGTCACAAATTTTGCCCACCTTTTAATCTAGTTCACTACAGCATCAATCACAGTGCCTCCATTTATAGTAGTGAACTGAAGAGAAAATCTTCTGGAACCTCTCTGTTTTTCACATTTCTTCTAAGCAAAGGAATAAGCTCTGATTAAGGCCCAGCACCTCTAGTCCCATACAAGATCAAAAGACACAAAAGGGTGTAATGTTTTTCTGCTTTTGAAGTTGAATGATCTGTTCGGCTGAAAATAAACTTCCATGATCCACATCTAGAAGGTCAGGTTTTGTATTGAACTGTCTCTTCTAACTTCCTAAAACTTAAATGTGTGTGGTTCCTGGGTATAGTAGTGAAAAAAAAACATTTTGGGTGCAAAGGCCAAAAACTCAATTGGAACTAGCTTAGGAGAAAAAGGGAGTTGGTATAACCGATCCACAGAGGCCGGGTGCAGCTGAGTGTCAGCAATCAGAATACAAAATCAAACACAACCAGGAATTTTTCCGCTTTGTCTCCTGACTCTGCTTCTCTCTGCAAGTCAGCCTCAATCTTTCCTCCCACTAACCAAGTTCAGGAGATTTAAACTCTTAAATATCAGTTAAATTTTTCCCTTCCTCTCTGTTCTTAATTCAACAACCACCAATCTGTTCCTAATTATCTCCTACTAAGATTAATGCAAGGTCTCACTAAGAGACTCCCCCGTCCTCATCCCCCCCCCCTTTTTTTAATAACCCATCTTAAATTGCATCATGTCTCTTCTCTGGTTATAATTGCCCAAAAGATCTTATCCTTTGCCTGGAGAACAAAGCTCCAGATTTTTAAAAAGTTCAAGACCTTTCATGAACCACTACTGAGTATTCACTCAAATAAATAAAAACACTAATTCCAAAGGATACATGCACCTCTGTGTTTATTGCAATATAATATATAATAGCCAAGACAGGGAAGCAGCCCAAGTTTCTATCCATAGATGAATGGATAAAGAAGATGTGGTGTATATATGCAATGGAATATTATTCAGTCATAAAAATGAATGAAATCTTGCTGTTTGCAACAACATAGATAGACCTGGAAGATGCAATAATAAGTGAAATAAGTCAGAGAAACACCATATGATTTTACTCATAAGTGGAATTTAAGAAATGAAACAAATGAGCAAACAAAAAAGAGACAAACCCAGAACAGACTCTTAAATACAGATAATAAACTTATGGTGGTTGCCAGAGGGAGGGTTGGTGGAGGGAAGAATGAAATAGATAGAGATTAAAAGTATACTTTCTTTATGATAACAGAGGCATGTATACAATTGTTGAGTCAATATACTGTACACCTAAAACTAATACAGCACTGTATGGTGAATATACTTCAATTTAAAAAAAAAATAGACCCACATTAGAAAAGAAAAACACCTTTAATGATCAACATACTTTGAATTTCTCTAGCGTCAATCACTCATAATTTAAATACTCTGAACTACTTGCATTTTCCTGTTTCTGCCCAAAAGTACACATGACTATATTTGCCAGCACTTTAGTCTGGATGTTCCTCTCTACTTTGTTTATCAGGTGATTTATTTTTATCATTCTTCAAGATGCAACACAAATTGGATACCTTGTTTTAATGTCTCCAGTCAGAGTTAGTCACTCCTATGGAAGAGGAAAGGGGTGGTGTTGTACATGGTTCATTTTCCAATTATTTTATTTCATTTCATTATACAGTTTATCTTCCCTGCTAGAGTGTGAACTCTCTGTGGGGGGAGAGTTGATGTCCTTTTTATCCTCAAACCCCACCCCATTACTCATAAGTTATATGATCTCAGTGTCTTCACTCCTTTTTTAAAAATTTTTAAATGTTTTTACTTATTTTTGAGAGAGAGAGAGAGAGAGCGTGCACGCAAGTTGGGGAGGGTCAGAGAGAGAGGGAAACACAGAACCTGAAGCAGGCTCCAGGCTCTGAGCTGTCAGCACAGAGCCCAATGCTGGGCTTGAACCCACGAACTGCGAGATCATGACCTGAGCCGAAGCTGGATGCTTAACCGACTGTACCACCCAGGCTCCCCTCAATGTCTTCACTTCTAAATGGAATGATGATAACATTATTTACTCCAAAGGTTTATAAGAATTAAATGATCAACATATATAAAGTACCTAAAATATAAAATATCTGGCATGGGAAGTGCCTACTGAATGTCAGCTGTTGTTGTTGTTTTTGTTATTGTTATATATTTCTACCACTGTGCCTCTTTTACCATAATACTCAATAAATGTTGGGTTAATAAAGAGATGATCTGAACAATATAAAAAGGAATAAAGGAATGAACATATCTGGTGGTATCTGGATCTCCAATAATTCTACTTCTTAAGCTTTGTAATTTCCCTGAAGTGTTTAAATACTACCTTGGGACTTGGTGGTAACCAATATTTGTTGGTTAACAAAGAGATACTGAGTATCTTTGTTGGTATCAGAGAGAAACCAGTGATGTGTGAACACATGGTTGGTGATGCCACTTGGGTTTGTACTGGCATAAAAAGGAGCCCTTCAATTACAGCTGCACCAGCTGATAATAGAGCTCAGTTACTCATAGCAGGACCTGGGTGGAAGGGGAGCTGCCCTTATCTCCCATCAGAGAAATCTCCTCTCTCTTAGGGTCAAGACCTACTGGAAAGGAAAACAGACATTCAGATCACATAAGCTGGACAATCACATCCCCTTTCCCTGTAAGTATTCCCCATTATATATTTCAACAGCACAGGGGGAAGAAGATGATTACTCTTTTTTGATGAAGTATATACTAGTATATAGTATATACTTTTTTTAATGAAGTATACACTAAATACTTCAAATGGGTTACCTAACTGAATCTTCATAATATTCCTAGGATATGACTTATCATTCTCAAACTACAAACCAAGTATACTAATAAAGAAAAATCTATATCCTTTCCATTCTTTTTATGTTACTTCTCTGAAATATTTTAAGGGAACAAAGGAAGAAAATGGGAAATACAGATGGGACTCATCTTGTGTGTTTATCCTTTCTTGGAATCAGAGAGATGGGCTATGAAAACATCTAAAAATGCCTTTGGAAAGAAGTAAATAAAATAGAGAAAGGGACAAAGAGAAAAGCTCGGTAGTACTTTCCAAGAAAGAGCAATGGAACACCACCTTGAGAATAAAGGTGATGTCACTTGGACTCTTATTGTTCCTACCTATTTTCCATACCTTTCTACTGACCTTCCACATATATAAGCCACAGGTTTTGGAGTTAGATATTTTATTCTAACCTCTGAGAGTGGCTTTTTTGAATTTGGGNTGTAAAAGAGACAGCGAAAATGTGTGTCTATGTATTCTCCCCTCCCTCATAAATTTTCAAGATCTATCCATTTCATCACTGAGAAGAGAGGAAATAACGATATACATATGTTGTAAATCTTGTGCCTTGTGTACTGGAAAATATCTGCAAGATAATCTAGTCTCATGTCCTCATTTTACAGAGTCCAAGTACTTTGAAAATGAATTTTACCAGTCTAAATGTGTCTATGCTTTGTCTTCTCCCATAAAAAAAAATTCAGAAAATTTCGCTTCATTCCTAAACATGATTAGAAATGAAGAATTCAACCGTCAATAGCAAAATTCTTTTATATACATCCATAGACATTGTATAAGAACAAGCTATAGTGAGCTAAATAGCAAGTGAGAACACAATCCCTTCACATTGCTTCTGTCACTAATAAGAAGATCCACATGGATTTCTCGATTTTGTTTTCTCCTCTTCTCTTTAAGTGTCATGGAAGAAAAAACGTTAGGAAATAGGTGATGTGGGTTTCAATCACAGCTGTGCCCACAGCCAGTGTTGGGCCTTAGGAAAAGCATTTAATCTTTTTGCTCACAAAATGAAGGGCAGTTCAACCAATGGCATCTCAAGTTCTTCATCTCAACTATAGGCCTTCCATTTCCAAACTGGAATATAAGGTTTTTCTGAAGACCAAATTCTAATTTGATCTTGAGGAATCCTTCTAGATATATAGTCACTCACCACTACCACCACCACCCACAAAAGCCAAATGGTAATGTATTTGGGCTGTTACCAAAATTATTCCCTGAATTCTTTTCAAAATAGCTGTTGTCTATATAGTAAAGGCACAGAGGTAAGAAGGAGGAAAGAAACAGAATTTAGATTCTCTTTAAAAAAAAAAAAAAAAAGGAGGTATGGGTGCCTGGGTAGCTTGATCAGTTGGGTATCCAACTCTTGATTTTAGCTCAGGCCATGATCCCAGGGTTGTGGGATTGAGCCCCAGGCTGTGCTCCATGCTAACCAAGGAGGCTGCTTAAGATTCTCCCTTCTCTCTTCTCTCTCTCACCCTCCCAAAACTCTCCCCACCTTGCTCTAAAATAAAAATAAATAAATAAAATAAAATAGGAGGCGTGACACTCCCTCCTTCATCAGATGCAAGGGTGAAACTGATCTAAGTAATACTGATCAAGGGTGATACTATCAGAGATTAACCCTACAATTCTGAGGGAACATACTGGAAATGTGCTCCTAGAGATCAAATGGGACATTGAGTGATGGCACAGCCTAATAAGGTTATAAGTCATAACCCATGAAGTTTTAGTACTGAATTCAAAAGTAAAATCTTCACTCCAGGCAGATTCAAGCTCACTTCTCTGATGCTTTGCCCATATCCCATCTATGACCTCATGGAGTGCTCCCAAGTCTCAGGCAGAGGTAGATGTGGCCCCTGTAAAAGGAAGGAATAGGCAAGAAACAGCAAAGGAAACAGGGCTGGACCAACTTAAGTCCTCTCCCTTGGCCTGTTCTGTTTCTTGGCTTTGTTTTTGTGTTGTGTTTTGTTTTTCATTACTTATCACCACAGAAAAGCCTTAAGATTTACTGACTTTGCTTCTGATCAATTTATTTTTTTCTTTAGAAAATCCACTCTCTCCTCTAAATTTTATTTTATAGCCCTCTTCTCAGATTCCCTTAATCCTTCAATAACGTCTCACTTTCAACCACATAAATAAAACTGTATTTCATTTTTCATGCTCCCCTTATAAATGAGCAAATTCAAACTGAGACCTGAAGAGTAAGTCTCTGCTCTTTACTTTCAGGAGACCTACATGGTTTGCAAAGTCTCTCCAAATTCTGATTTCACAGGATAAGGCAATGGAGTTTCAAGATGCAGGTATCCAGAACAGGAATTAAATCCCAGCTCTGCCCCAACAGTCTTGAGATCATGAGGAAGTTTGTCCAGCCTTTCCAAGTCTGTTTACCTCTAAAAGTGAAAGAGAAATCCTTATTTTGGAGGGTTTAATGAGTATTTAATTTGATAACATAAATGGACTTAACACAGTTCCTCACACAAGGTAAATATTTTAAAAATATTTAGTGTTTATGTTCTTACTACTGTTAATATGTGAAATTAAATAAGCCAATAAATATGGATCAAATGAGGCAAAAAAAATGGTATAGTTATTGTCCTCAAAGAATTCACAATTAAGAAATGATACTATAGGGGAGGAAAAGTTATTTTTCCCCTCCCTTTCTAGGTTTTTGGCTGACTCCCCTATAATAAAAGACAGATTAAGAGGAGAAAAACAAACCTCTTGTACACATGGGAAGTATCCAGGAAAATTGAGTAACTCCCCCAAATACCCCCAAACCACCACCTTAAAGCCATCTCCAGCTAAAAGACAAAAAGATGTCAAGGGAAGGGAAACCAGTTATGGGAGTTTACCAAGAAAAGTACAGTAAACAAAGGTAAGTTTGTTCTACAGATTTAAATCAGTTCCTTTCTCCACTGATAAGAATTTCTAGAGATTTAAGATATCCTCTTTAAGTACAGAGTGGGAGACACCCTTAAAGATACAGACTTCCCTTTTTTTTAAAGGTTATTTATTTTGAGAAAGAGAGACAGAGAGAACATGGGGGAGGGGCAGAGACAGAAAGAGAGAGAGAATTCCAGGCAGCCTCTGCACTGTCAGCACAGAGCTCAATGAGAGGCTCAAAGCCACACTCCACAAGATCATTACCTAGAGGAAGCTGGATGCTCAACGAGCCACCCAAGTGCCCCGGGAGATGGCCCTTTTAAATATAAAGGGAATCTTGTACTTGGTTTTTGGCGTTTTCCCTGTATCTGTTGTTTCTTAAAAATAACCAGCCTAGGGGGTGCCTGGGCGGTTCAGTTAAGTGTGGGACTCTTGATTTCAGCTCAGGCAGGTGTGCCGGGAGCCTGCTTAAGATTCTCTCTTGCTCTCTCTCTCTCTCAAAAAAAAAAAAAAAGGAAAAGAGAAAAGAAGAAAAAGAAAAAATAACAGCCTAAAATAATCCTATGCCAAAGAGATATATTTTGGGCACAAATTCTGATCCCCTTCAATACAATTTAAAGTTAAAATTTATTTGCCTATTTACATTGCTGTAAGGAGTTCATTTAAGAAAGATTAAATTGTTGTCTTTGTAGACTCCAAACAAGTTCTACCACCAAGAATAATGTCTAACAATAATAAGTACTCAGTAAATATTTGAATAGATGAATAAATGTCTCTCTCTAAAAACTTTCTCTTGGATTAGGAGAGACTGGAAGATTTCCACATTTCCTCTCTCATGAGCCATCTGCCTGGACCAAATCCCACAAGCCTGCCAATACTTTCTCATCAGCAGCTCCATTCCCTACCCTCTCTTTATTCCCATGTGCTCCCAAACTGCTGAAAGTGCAACTTGCAAGTCAGGAAACCGATTATGTCCTCTGCCTGCTCACTTTGGTCTCATCAAGGGACTGGTATGATTTAATGTCTTTGAAGTTCAGCATCCTGGTCATGAGAAAGGTAATACGGTACCTCTATTCTCTGGACAAAATTACCCCTATTAGCTCTCTCAAGTCTGGTCATGGGTGCCCAGTTTGAAAACATCATTAGAGAAAGAGGGAGGGGGGGAAGATAGAAGTACTACGTACCATGTGGTATTTTGGGCTAGATCTTGGAACAGAAAAGGGATTTAGCAAAAAATCTGGTCAAATCCCAACAAAGTCTGTAACTGAGTCAATAATATTATATCCATGTTCATTTGGCCAACTGTTTGGCATATGGTGACAGCAGCTACAGTCAGGAGCCATACAGGTAGTGACAGGTAAGTTAGCACAGAGTAGTGGATGGTTATCATCATAAGAGCAAACATATATAGTGCTTAAACATAAAGTGCTCAAAGTGCCCGATCTATAAATTTCTTAATCCTCATGAGGTAGGTACTACTGTTATACCTATTCTGTAGAAAAAGGAAAGGGAGGCTCAGAAAGTTTGAATTCTACTTTCCCAAGGTCAGAAAACTAGGAGGATGCAAAGCCATCATTAGGAAACTTGGCAGTTTAGCTCCCAACACTGTGCTGTTAAGAAAAACCATCCTGCAGTTACGAAAAGATAGAGATGACTTGGGTTTTGGTGCCAGCTCTACCACTAACTAGTTGTGATAACTTCAGCAATCGCATTTTTTGAGCTACGATTTTCTTGTCTTTGGAAGATAATGGTTATTACAGCATAAATGGCAAATGATTTGAGAAAAAAAAAGGAGGAAATATAAACCATCAGCCATTTCTACCAAAATGAGCTGATGTGGGAGCAATATCAACATGGTTATTTCACTGATTAATGTAATCAAAAAGCTCAGTAATTCAATGTTTTAAACATAAGTCATCTAGCATTTTATAGTATCATAAAAATATAGCAGTTGTTGCAATTAAATAGTTAACATAACTTAATGCCACAATAATTCATTAACCAAGTGAAAAACTTTTGAACAACTGCATGAGCAAGGCAGATAATCAAAGCTGGTGAAACAGATGTGAATAATCTGCCCTCAATAATTGAAAAATGCTTACAGTTGGGGTGACATAAAAGATAATTACCTAAAAAAGGTGATTTAGAAGGGATGAAGGAGGAAGGGTCATCTAGTCCTGACAAAATTTAAAAAGCTGGACAATAAGGAACTTTTCTTTTTTTAGGTAGAGAAGAGGGACAAACATTCTAGGAAAAGAGAATTTTGTATTCCCAGAAAAGACTGGGAAATGATGAATTTTGAGAGGTCTATGCATCAGTCATATTAAAGGAAACTGGAATGAGTAGGGGTAAGGCCATCTATACAAACTGAGCTTGATTATCAAAGACCAAGAAAGGGAATCAGATGAGATCTATAAGCAGAAAACCATTTTGATTAGATTTGATTTTGAAGAATGGCATTAACTACGCTATTGTACAATGACCTAATCAGGTCACATCTGGAACATTAGGTTCAATTATAAGTGTCCCACTTTGAGAAAAATATTGACAAATGGAAGCATATACACACAGACTACTGAAATGGCAAATGAGCTAAAAACTCTCTTTTTTAACTATTTAATAGGAGAACATATTTCACTAATTTCTGCTGTGTAGTGAAGAACCTATCCCTAACCATGGATACCAAACCCATCCTCCAAACAATTTCGCCCAAATCCAATAGTGAGGTATCTTCATTTCTATGCATGGATGCTTTATTTTTTTTGTAAGGGAGAATGTAGACTGCTTAGGTGGGTGCACACGTGAGAGAAGGAAGAAATCACTGACAAAGAAAGAGAAGAGAATAGCATTTGTAAGCCACCAGTCCTTTGGATTAAACAGAAACCTACAATAGAGAAAAGGGAAGAAATTGATAGAACTATTAAATGATCTTCATGACATGACAGAGCTGCTTCTAGCATCTACAGATAATATAAAACACAAAGAAGAGAGAGGTGCCCCTTCCCCTTCTAGGTATGGTGCCCTGCAGTATTTTTTGTAAATTTTTTTAATGTTTTATTTATTTCTGAGAGAGAGAGAGAGAGAGAGAGAGAGATGGTGTGAGCAGGAGAGGGTCAGAGAAAGACAGAGACACAGAATCTGAAGCAAACTCCAGGCTCTGAGCTGTCAGCACAGAGCCCAATGCGGGGCTGGAACCCATGAACCATGAGATCATGACCTGAGCTGAAGTCGGCCACTTAACCAACTGAGCCACCCAGGTGCTCCGTAAATTGTTTAAACCATGGGCTTTACATGGTGGGCAGTGATAAAAGATATAGACAAGTGGGAGCCAAAGCAGGGCTGAAGCACATGGCTATACTGCTTAAAACCTTGAAAATTCCTTTGACAATCTCCAGATAGAACAAAGGGCAACTTGACAATGTGGGACAAAGTACCGTGACATCACAGGTGAAAACTATGAAGCCAACAGACAATTGGCTACCCATTAAATGTGGTTCACCCTAAAAGAGGGTAGACTAAAACCACAATTATTAAATCCTGCTATAAAGAGTGAAATACTAGAGGAATGGGCCAGGAACAATGGATAAAAATAACAGAATTAAAAGGCTTAATGAGATTCAATTACTGGGTTATCTATAATATGTAAAATCTCCAAACAGTTCAAGCTTTACATGGGTTTTAAGTACCCTGAAGCTAAGTACCACTGCTCCCTACAAGGTAGAAGAAGATGGCAGACATAGATAAGAAAAGTTCCGAATTCCATTTTGTGTGATTTTCAGTTAAAGTCAACTGACGTTGAAAAACAAATGTCAAGGGACAAAAATAGGCCAGAAAAGTTTAAATTCAAGTTAATATAGAAGAATCACTTTCGGAAGCCATGATGTCTCTAGGTAGCACAAAGAGAAAGTTCTAGGACTGACTAGTAACCCATCCTATGCCCAAGAAAATGGTAACTCTATAAACATAGCAAGGCAGCACTGCATTAATTTTTATAAAAACAGATACACACACACAAATACACACATCTACACACAAGTACACAGCCATATTTCTCTGGGCTCCAAACACCTGGGGGTTCTTTGTTGCACAATTTTCTCAATTCCTAAGACTACAAATCCCTGACAAGTACCCTCATGGCATTAGCAGAAAGTTCCTTTTGTTCACGCTGGGTGACTACATTAAGCATGATCCTGTCATCACATGGCCTTGCTAACCCTGCTATCAGGACTCAGAATATTAGACTCCAGGGTTAGGCAAATTGACAAGAAGATAGGTAGAAATGTGGGCAAAATAGGGTGAGGTGTGTGTTCCTATCTAGCAGGTTGTTAGCTGCAGCACTTGACATGGATGTGCAATAGTTTGCTACAGTTAGAGACCACTGGTCTAAGAAACTGGTACTGCTAGTCCCTCAGGATGCTTACCACACAGTTACATAACACCTATAAAGCATCTAAATCCTTGCTTTTAACCCAGAGACGAGTGGATACCTAGGGAGCTTCTGGCACACACAGCATGTGAGTTTGTCAGTGCCAATCCATACATTAAATATTAGTACAGTATATTTCTCTTATTTCCACATTAAGAAACAAAAGCTACATCCTGATGGAGCAAATACAGCCTTTGGGAAACCACAGCTCTCCAAACCTTTTTGATTTTCTGCTATCTCACTAAAATTAATTCTAGTTCATTCTTCATATGTTTGTTGGCTTATGCTGTATAGACATACAAAGCAATACTCTTAACCATATTATAAACTATGCACAAGAATATATATCAAATAAAAATGAAATAAATATGAAATGAATAATATTTGTAAATGCTTTTACTTTGCTGCATTTATTAATGATACAATATTAACAATGCCACAGATAATGATACATTAGTACATTAATAAGTATAATAATAGTTTTTGATATGTAATTATTAAGTCTGACATAACTAAAAGGAAATGTTATTAGAGAGCCTGTATACACAATCAAAGAAGTGCATCGTTGGCGATTTTTCATTCCCACAGATATTCAAAGGTTTCAGGTTTTAAGGGCTTGATAATATTCGATCTCACATAGTAAGGAAAAATTAATTTATCCAAATTAATAAAATGTGTTACACTTTTACATTTTTTAAATAAATTGATTTAAATTTTATTAAAACAACTTTGGAAGTTTTTTAAAAAAATTTTAACAACTTTATCACTGTACCATATGAGATTTTTTTTTTTATATAGGAGACTCGCTTGCATACTATTTAACAGCAAAAAATCTAAACAGTTCCAAGCATCTTTTTTCAAAATACTCTCTCCATAGCATGTGTATTCTTTTTAAATCCTTTCTCAGCATCACTTTCAGGGGAAATACTGCATAGGTAACGATTTTCATGACTGTTCATGTAGCCCCTACCATAAGCTGTTAATCATCACAAGAAACTTACTAAGTTTGGGAGTCTCCTCTTTTATGAGAGAAAAATGCATACCTAATCTTTATGTTTGTGGATGCTTTTAAATATTATTGGATAGGCGGCTAGGTGTCATCAGTATCTGTTCTCCTCCTTAGTAAAAGAGTGTCACCAAACTTTAGCTGAGAACATGGACATGTAGCTGATGTTCACATTTCTCAGCTTTCTCGAAGCAGTGTATGGCCATGGGATCAATTCTGGCAAACAGGAAGTGATCTGAAGTGAAACAGCAGACTGTCTGATTGTACCTTTCTCTTCCTCAGATCCTCCTTCCTGGATGGCAAGGAGGTGGATCTGGAACTGATTGGACTTGAACTATGCAAATGAGAGGAACACCTTAAAGTGGCAGAGCCACAAGAAAGAATGAATCCAAGTCTTCAAGTAACATTAAACTCCAATTCTAACCCTGGATTGCACAATTTATATTCTTCTACGACAAAGAGAAAAAGAGAAGTAAAAGTTCTGGCATTTTCTTTCTATCCCACTATGGATCATCTTGAACAACTGCCCTTCGGAGAGCCGCGCTTCAGATGAGCAACTGGCTAAAAATAAAAGTACATCAAAAAGAAGGATGTAGGCAAAAGACTTTCCTTTTTTATATTCTGCTCTTTTACTTTGTTTTTCTGGTTAATTCTGCCTCAAAAGTTAATTCCAGATCATTTAATTTGTTGAATATATATACACAGCTCTGTATAGTTTAAGAACCACTATGCAGTCTCTACCAAAATGCTACATTGGAAATATCTCGTTCATATGTTCTTTAAAGAGTCATTTAATACTTTAAATATTTGTTGAAATATACTCTGTGCATTCACTTTACATTTCTTTTTATATTTATTATTCCTTTCTTTGTTCAGTTTTATATTTTTCTAAAATGTCTAATTTACTGTCCTTCAATACATTTTTTCTTCCCTTTTTAATGCTAATACTACTGCTATAAGCATATTTTTATCCCTAATGTGCCTTCTTTAAAAGTTTTGTGTGACTAGTATCTGACTTTGAGAAATTCTCAAACTTTCTGTATATATTTATTAGATAGCTCTGAGAAAGCTTTATGCTTATATTTAAATTTAAACTGATGCTGATCCCCAAGATATTAGTTATCAGATCTACCTGACTTCCAAATGTGTGCGTATGTATACACCTGTACATATCAAGGACAGTATAGCACAAGACACATTTCCTAACTTTTGCTCTATCATTTACTAGCTGAATAAACTTGAGCCAATTGCTTAGTCTTTCCATGCATCCATTTCCTGGGAAATAAAATGACGATAATAATAATCATGCTTAATTATAGGACTGCTGTGAGGATTAAATCATGTCAAGTGCTTAGAACAGTATTTGGCATACAGCAAGTGCTATAACTGTTATTATTTCAATCAACTATCTCATTAGATTTATCTCAGCTAGTCAGATATCTTTGAAAATCTGGCATTCATGGTTCAATATAAAGGTGTATGCATCACAGCTTTGGATATTCAATTAACCAAGACATGTCAAAGTAGAAAGAGGAAGCATTACCAGC
This sequence comes from Crocuta crocuta, assembly GCF_008692635.1. Classification (NCBI taxonomy): domain Eukaryota; kingdom Metazoa; phylum Chordata; class Mammalia; order Carnivora; family Hyaenidae; genus Crocuta; species Crocuta crocuta. The sequence goes on from NW_027532411.1 coordinate 202,964, forward strand.
AGACAAGGCCAATTTGTTTTCCTACCTAGGCAGCGGTCCTCAATGTTTTACTGAAGCACAGTGACTACCATTCAATTACACGATGGCTATGCCTGCTTTTGCGCTACAACACAGCTATAATTGCAACACACTGTATGGCCCACAAAGCCAAAATATATTTACAATCCAGCCCTTTACAAAAAAGTCTGCCAACTCTACTCCAGGTCATAGTTCATTATTATTATTAATTTATTTATTTATTTATTTTATTCAACAACAACAAAGACAGCTGACCCCCTTATGTGCTTGAAAAGAAGAGCTGTCTCTTACACTTTCACACTCAGAACACCTTTCTGTTCTCAGGGCTAAAACTATTCATCTTGGTCTACCTCTCAAGCTGCACCATCACTATTATGAATTTACTCTAACAGGCTTCTAATTTCCCATCATCTCAATACACTTTTGATGCCTTAGAGATGCTCATCTCTTGCTCACCTGTAGATAGGAAAATAGTAAGGATGGCCTGATAGATGGGATAACAGTAAGTAAAGAAGGAGAAGATTGAGAAGGGTGTAAAGGCAGTGGGTCTTCAGATATAATAGTGAGCAGTGGTAGTGATAACCCACTTATTTTTAATGTGAGCTCCACAGTTCAAAACCTTGTGATCAACTGCCAAGAGGCTTTGTCTCAACTTAAGTCATACTACCCAAAATTATATATAAAAGAGGAATTAGAAGTATTGATTTTTCTTCTGAGATGGTAATGACTCTGGGGATTATCCAATATGGGGGGTCTTCAAAGGATGGTCTGCAGACCCTGGGGTACCCTGAGACCTCTTCAATGACTCAAAGAAGTTAAACTATTCTTACAATTCTACTAAGACATTTGCCTTTCTCAAGCTCATTTTCTCACAGGGACAATAAAGTTTTTCCAGAAGTTACGTGACATATAATACCACAACTCACTGAAGGTAGCTGTCTCCATAATACTATTGCTGTCTTCTATTAAACCAGATATCAAAGACATTTGGAAAAGCCACTCTTATTAATTTTTTCCTAAAAAGGTACTTTTTATGAAATATTTTATTTATACTAATAAATATTGGGCCTATTTTATTCAAAATTATTTAACAAATAGGTATGTTTACCCATTTCCACGATGTAAATATTCCCTCCATGGTTGATTTCAGGCTACCATGGTTTAACTACAAGGTTACTTAACAATTGGCTCTCACAACATAGATTAGCACTACAACAATAACAACAAAAAGCTCCTACAAGGCCCTAAGAACTTTTGGAGTATAATGTGGTCCTGGGACCACAATGTTTAGCAACTTCTGTTCTAATAAAACTTTCTTTTTCCGCAAATAAGGCAATGAGATTCAGATCTCCTTATCTGAAAAAAGAGACTGGCCCCAGGTTACCAATCAAGTGTAGAGCCTGGACTAGAATCCAATCCCTTTGCTATTTCTCGAAGCTGAACTGGAACGAAAAGGAGTATTTTCCCAGCACAATTAAGCACCTGCACCTAACTTTAGGTGAAAGACAAGAAAAGTATGGTGATGAGTTGTAAGGATGAGAGAAGGAGAAAAATAACTTTTATTATAAGTCTCAAGGTAGACAAAAGCCATATAAAACATGAGGTTGTTGTTTTTTTGTTTGTTTGTTTGGGTTTTTTTTTTCAGTAAAATGATTCTAGAAGTAAACAAAATTAACAGAAAAAGTGGCCTCCTAAGACCAAAGCCTCTTTATTCCTTAAATCTCCATCCTGGTGAAAAGAATGTTTTAACAAAAGGCATAATCCTTTCTGAAGTAATAAATCATAAGTCAAACACAGGCTGTTACCATTTCCCCTTTACTTGAGGATAAGGGCACAACAGTCCACTTTGAAAGAGAACAATTACAGCTTGATGCCCTTAGGACACATTCTATGCACTTCATCACAAATCAAAGTCAATCTCCAAAGGAGAGATATTCCATTCTATCTGTAGAATTAGGTCCTCATGTTTGTTCATCACTTCCTAAAGAGAAGCACAGAGAAACCGTGGGTTAAACCTCCCTTATGTGAGTAAATCCAGGGTGTTCTCCAGATATATGCTTTATTATGCCATACTCCTATGAAAACCTATAAAGTACAAGACCAAGCTGACCCAGGGACAGGATACGAATAAATCCATATAAAATTTATAGCAACCTATGTAACACAAGCCCTGTTCCCATGGGTAAGTCATAGTGTCTCCCTTGAAATCTCATGTCTTTCCTGATCCAATAGGTTGCATGGAAATGGAAAGTATGACAGACTTTCAGGAGCCAGATAAACATCTCAAACCACAGATCAAGACGTTACTCAGATCACAACAGCTAGTGATCCAAAACTGAACTTCTTATGTTAACACAGGATATTTAAAGAAATCACTGATAACTACTATACAATATCCAACTAAACTGAAACATGAACAATCAAGAATAAATTCCAAAAAGGTTTAAAAAGTTAACATTTCCTTCTAGAAATCAACATGAGAAAAACATTTAGAACTTTAGAGTATCCCTGAACAAAAAATATTTTTTTCTACTCCTCTCTCTAAAATATCTATTCCATCATATTCTGTGTTTTGTTTTCATAAAACTGATCATGGTCTGAAAAACATATTTATATCTTCTTGGTTTTTTTTTTTTTTCCTTCATCTCTTCACCCACTCACAGAATACAAACTATGAGAACAGGAGTTACATCTTCAGAAAGTAGAACAATGCCTGCCACACGTAGGATCTTAATAAATATTTGTTGAATGCACAAATGTATGAACCTAAGGTCAACCTCTCCTCTCTTCAATTTTCCCTTGTCTTCCAAATCTCATGTGAATGTTTCTCATTGGCAGACACTAAACTGGAACCATATGGAGATGAGGGGCTTGGGAAATGCCATTCCTTATTTCTCTCCTGCCTAAGAATGTGTTGCTGGTGAACCTAAGCTGAAAATAGATGATCTGTCATAAGGGGTTTGTATTCTGGGTCTCACCGAGGGCTCCCATTGTGCTACTTGAACGAGAATGTTGTAAAATGTCTTCTAATATCTCCAAAGTTCCATTAGACATAAATGCAAAAGCACTATTCTCCTATAGGAAAAGGCTCTGAAAGTTTGCAAGCAACAAAATGGAACAGTGAGAGAGTCTTCTGGATAAGCGTTATACAATTGAAGTGATACTGAATTCCTTATGAACAGAAACCAGAAGTAAAATACAGTAGGGCAGAACAAAGAAGGGTGGTGGTGGTGGTGATTTTAATTGTATTCTGTTGCTTAATGAGCACCACTCCCGATGTCAGAGCAGGCAGGAAAGGGGTCTGGTGTGAGCTACATGCAGGTGTGTAAGCAGCTAATGGAAGTGACAGCTAAGATGACATGTAACCAGGGTGTTGAGAAATGAATTATCCATGTGGTTTAAATGGGCCAAATGATATATTGGAACACCATGTGGTTTAACACAAAGCATGGCAGTCAAGATGGAAGATTCAAATCCTAATCCTGGCTCTCACACAGACCACTTTTCCGAAACTGAATGAGTCATTTAAACCACACCATGCTGTGGTTTCTCTCTCAGTCAAATCAGTGCAGTCAAATGTATTGCCCAGTCACAACACAGGATGTTGCGAGGAAACTGGGGAGGTAACAACCAAAGTAGCCTCTTCTGAACACTGCAAGGTGCGTGTGTTGTGCAAAATAATGGCTCTTATGTGTGACTGTCAAGGTAAGAATTAATTCACTTTTCAAACTAAAATCCTCTGTTTCTAAACTGGTCCAATGCATTAGAAATATTACCCTTCATTGCTTGAATTCTGTATTCCCTCCCTTTATATGAATTTACATTACATACCACAAACATTCAGAATTAAAGAATTCATTTTAGTTATAGCAACTCTTGCCAATAGTTTGCAGTGTTTTACCATAGCCTGCAAGATCCCCTCTGGCCAGAAATATGCATCCTTGTCCCTGTATTCACAATCTTATATTTAGTCCTTGCCAACAGGCCGTTTAGGTTGCTCCAAATCAAATAAACTCTGAAGCCCACACAGTAAGTATTAGATCATTGCCGAGCAGGCCATACCCAGGCTGGAGGTGCAAACAAAACTCACGGCAAAAGGAAATCACCAGACCTGAAATTAGACACAGAGGCAATTATGCCAAAGTGGCAAAAGCACAAGACAAGGAGTCAAATATCTGAAGTTAAATACCAGCACTGTCACTTGTGCTATGGCCTTGTTCGATCCTTGGACCTCAACTATAAAATTAGAATAATAGATTATTCTATTCATATTCATAATAGATTATGCCAGGCAACCAAAGGCAAGAAGGCACACATGACTCAATTCAGTGAGCACAGTTTCTGCAAGAGGAAAAGCGTTAGAGCCACACTGCTTAGGGCTTAATTCTAGCTCTAATGCTAACCATATGACCTTGAGTGAAGTACTTAACCTTTCCGTGCCTCGGTTTTCTTATCTCTAAAACAGTAAGAGTGGCTACCTCGCAGTGAGGTGAGGACTCAGTGACTTTAACCTGCATAAACCACTCAGAAGCCAGTGGCACATGGCCACATTTAATAAACACTGGCTATTATTACTGTGTGCCAGGCACAGAGGATCCAAAGATTAAATACAATATCATCCATGCCCAAAAGAAGTCATAATATAAATATATATCTTCCAAGATCTTTGTCAGATTCGACTCTCTTAATTTTTCTTTCAGTTTTGCCTTTTCATTTCTCAGTGTGTTCCTTAGGGCCAAGGTAATTTCATAAAACTTGGGTATTTATTGCCAAGAGGTTCCTTGCCTGCAATTGCGAGCTCTCCCTTCCCCCAAGAAATATTCATTGGCGACAGTGCTATTAATTCTCTCTATTGCAATTCTTGATCACAGAGAACAAGCCACCAGGGGACCAGCAGCAAAAGCAGCAATAGATGTACCAAAATCAGAGCAGTTTTCATAACCTTGCCAGAAAAAAGACAAGGGTGGCAAATACAAAGAAAAAAAATTACTTTGATTCTTTCACTAAATCTGTTCTTTACTGAGAAATCTCATGAGTGAAGAACAAAAACCAAGTTTAATGAACTCTAAATGAAAGACACTGTAAAATGCTATTATTATGGTAGGTTTCATAATCTAATATTTCATAGTAATGACTATAAACCATTTGCCCTCTTTCTCAAACTTCTAGCCCTCCTCCTATGTTCTTCTCTCTCTGATTTCCTCACTGAAGCCTGCACGTTTCTATGAAAGACACAGTACTGCAGTGGCTTCCAATCACCAAATGTATAAAGTTACCTCGGTCAGTTTTCCTCTTATCCTTTATTTTTGTACATCATTATTTTTACTTGATTTTGTAAATAAAGTTTTATTGTAATACAGACATGCCCATTTATTTACATATTATCTGTGCTGCCTCCACACTACAACAGCAAAGCTGAGTAGCTGAAATGGTGATTGGAGACCTAATGGTCAACAAAGTCTAATATAACTGCTAGCCAGTTCATTACAGAAAAAGTTTGCCAATTCCTGTTCTATGTGATTGTCTCCATCTTCCTATTGACTCTCTTTTTTTTTGCGGTTTTATTTATTTTTTTAATTTACATCCAGGTTAGCATATAGTGCAACAATGATTTCAGGAGTAGATTAATTAATGCCCCTTACCCACTTAGCCCTTCCTCCTCCCACAACCCCTCCAGTAACCCTCTGTTTGTTCTCCATATTTAAGAGTCTCTTATGTTTTTGTCCCCCTCCCTGTTTTTTATTGTACATCATTTTTATGTAAATAGAAGAACTGTCCCTCTTTCTCACAAAGGCTATGCCTGTGTAAGAAATCCTATCCCATACTCAACTTCTCCCATCCTTTCCTGTAGCTACACTGTTCCCTTCCACTGGATCCTCCAGTTCAGCATATAAACTTAATCAAGAGTTTCAAATTGTAAAATGTAAAAAAAAGAAAGAAAAAGAAAAAGAAGTGTTCCCTCAGTCCCATACTCTTCTAACTTGAATGCTATCTTTCTCATCTTTTGAAAAACCACAGTTCCCAAAGAAGTTATCTACAAGTGACAGTGCTATTTCTTCACTTCTCTTTTTCACACCAACTCATTCAAAGCAAGTTTTTGCTCCACTGAAACTGTTCTTGCTGAAATATCCAATGATCTCCATCTATATCTCTAAGTCCAACACTCCTTCTTGGTTTTTACCAATCTTGATCTTTCAGTGACCTCTGACCTTGTTAACCACTTCCTCCTTTAAACACACACACATACATTTTACTCAGTGTCATCACAGCACAAACTCTTGCTTTTCCATCTAGTTCTTTAGCTGCTTTATTCAGGTCTCTTTGTGGGCTCTTCTGCTACCCATTTCCTAAACTTCAAAGTTTACCAGCAGTACCCCCAAGACTCCATGATCATCTCTCTCCCCACACCTCCCGAAGTGTTCTCACATATATCCATGGCTTCAGTAAATCTCACCTCTAGTCCAGACTCAACTTGTCTGATCTTCAGATCCATAATACACTCAAATATATGATCTATATCTCTGCTGGAGGTGTCTCACAGGCATCTCAAAATTAGTTTTCCAAGACTAAACAGAGCCTTTCCATTGACACAAGTGGCCAAACCAGCACTTGGGGAATAATCCTTAACTCTACCCTCTTACTCCTTGCATCCAATCTATAATCAAATAATTTCAATTTTCTCATTTATCGGCTCAGACATCATTTCCTAATAGCCTTCTTTGTATCCAAAGATTTAATTAGTTCCCTTCCCTTCCCCTATACTATATGGTCCCATACATTGCTTCCCTTCTCCAATTCTATTACATGGAAATCCAAATCATCACTTCCTTCTGCTCATGTTTTGCAGTTATAATATTAGAATTTACATAGTATCTGTCCTCCCCACTAAGCAACTTGGGTTGCATGGACAGCTGTCCTCACAAACCTGCTCAGTCTATCTGAACTTCTCTCTGCAGATGATACCTTTTTCAATAATGCAGGATACTAACTATCAACACACAAAATAGAATATATGACACTGAATGGATGTGCATGTGTGCACACACCTACACAGACCATGAACCTCAACTAATAATGAAATATTAGTGATCCACAAATGTATCTTAGAAATTAATGCTCATGTGATTTGCTCACTTTTGACCTCCCCTTCTCCTGCTGTTCCGCAACCAGGTCATCTCCTCCATTAGGCCACTTCTCACACTTGAGTCACTCAAGAAATGTTAGTCACCTCTTCCCCACAGCTCACAAAGTCCTTTGTTTTAGCCCAAAGTTGGTTCAAGTCCCCCTTTCTAGGTCAACCTTGTCTTATTTATCTTTGATATCTCCACCATCTAGTTTCAGAAAGCCAGATACAAATGTGCTCAAATTATTTATTTATTAATTTAAATTGGAAAAACTAGAAAAGAGGCAACTTTTTCATTAAGCTAAAAACTGAAGATTTTAGTCTTTTTTTTTTTTAAATTTATTTCTAGGAGAGAGAGAGAGACAGCGTGAGCAGGGGAGGGTCAGAGAGAGAGGGAGTCACAGACTGAAACAGGCTCCAGGCTCTGAGCCGGCAGTCAGCACAGAGCCCGACGCGGGGCCCGAACCCACGAACCGTGAGATCATGACCTAAGCGAAAGTCGGACGCCCAACCGACTAAGCCACCCAGGCGCCCCTGAAGATTTTAGTCTTATCTTACATAAAGTTGGTAGAATGTTTTAGAAATTTCTTTAAATCTCAGTAAGTGAATATTAATGAGCCATGGTCAATATCCTATCTTTTCTGAAGAAAAACATACATTATCCTGTATTAGAAAGTGAAAGAAAAGTAATAATTAAAGATTAATGCTAACTAATGTGAAAAAATAAAACTGACATGTATGACTAACTTTTTGAAAAAATAAGTAACAGGCCAATTCCTTTGGGCTTTTCCTACAAACACATAATGGAAAGTATTTAAAGAAACTCAAAAAATTTCAGGAAAAACATTGTCTTCACATATAATATTAATGGCCCAATGATGTTAAAAATACTTTAGTACTGTCAGAGCCAGGGCAAGCATATAAAGACAGGAGCTGTGCCTAATAATAAGAAATCACATAAGGAGCATCACCCTCTTCCCTTCTGCAAGGTGTTTGAATACTGCTGATTTTGTTGAAGGAAATCATGTTATACTTACACTGGTCAAACTCCAAACATGTATTGACATTATAGTATAATATGTGGTAATGATGAAGCAAAAATTATGAAACAGCCTCTTTTCCTAGTCTGTCTCGGTAAGGAGACATAAAAGTAAAGAAATAACTTCAATAGACTTGTGTCTGTAAGTAAGAAAGAAATAGCACAGAGGAAAGAGCATAATGAATGGTAAGGATGAATGGTTCAGAACTGCATTAGGTAAGTGATGACCCCTGAATAAAGCATGGAAATTTGCTTAAATGTTTTATTTATTGTCAAAGTGATGCACTTTAATTGTTGAATATCAGAAAGTACAGAATAAAATAATACCTGTAATCTAATACTACCACCTAGAGTTACACATGATAAAATTTTAGACTTTCTTCCATTATTTTCTATCTTCTTTATGTTACTGGCTAACACTATACCTTATAACTGTATTCTTTGACAGCACATGCAGTAGGGACTTTAAACAACCTAGAAAACTTGAAATACTTATAGTAATCTTTAAATCTTTTTGCAAATGTGATTTTTATAGAACCATCATATTTATATGCTATAACACACTAGGCCATCCTATCATGGTGGGATTTATTTTTCTGGTTTTGAATATCCTAGAGTTATTAGAAGAACACAATTCTAATAAAGGGTTGTCTTCGTAAATCTTTCTTCCTCCTCATTTAAAATGAGAATTTGTACAGAAATCACAGAGGAAAGAATATTATCTTATTTTAAAGAGGAACAGAGTTTTCACTGAATAATCAACATTCAACACATGCTTGATGACAGGATAGGTATTTTAGGCCTCTGGAAGAGAATGTACAAAAGCACACAATATTGACGCATAATAGAGGTTTAAAATTCATAACACACTGTTTCATTAATCCAGAAAGATAAGTCAGGTGAGTAGGGATGGGGGATGAAGCTGAAGAAGTACATAGGGACCAGATCATGAATATGCTTTTATGCCATGATCAGTAACTTATCTTTTATCCTGAAGGCAATGGAAATTCAATAAATGTTTGCTCAATGTAATTGATTTACTCACTAAGGAAGAGTTTGCTTCCTTAAGTAAATAAGACTAATTATGGGATATCCAACAAGGGCCCTGGTGAAAATATTCTTTCCTCAATAAGTATATCTTATTTTCCCAGCTGAAATTAGAGTAAGCCCTCTCACAACTCATTTCAGACATCTAATTAGTTAATTAATACAAAAAATTATAGCCACAAGTATTTTTTACATGCTCATGTACATTGAATGTTAATGTTAAAACTTAGACAAATGTGGGTGCCTGGGTGTCTCAGTGGGTTAAGCATCCGACTCTTGATCTCAGTTCAGGTGGGGTATCTCATGATCCGTGGGTTCAAGTCCCACATTAGGCTCTTCACTGTCAGCACACTTTTCCCTCTCAAAATAAATAAACTCTAAAAAATTAGACAAATGCTAGTTACAAACCTTTCCTCAACTAGTGATCCATTGATCAGAGTCCTACCTCCTGACCCTTTGTACATAACACATCCATAATCAGAATATATGATACCTGTATTTTACTTTTTCAAGATGGAGAAAGATATTTAAAATGTGAAAAGCATTCTAAATGCAGTGATATATTCTATCTTTGAAAATTATCAATCTTATGTTTTACGAATTTTCCCAACTTTCAAAATTTTCAGTTCAATAGTAAATTTTTCTTAGCAAATGACGTATTGATTCTTAAAAATTCATTCCACTTAAGTTTTCATTGTAAAAATAAATTTCATTTAAAACTTACATTTCTTTACTTAATATTGAATGTTTTGAGTAGTCTTAATTAATTAGTGAAACTGGCTTAATCAGGTTTGGTTTACTTGCCAACTCAGTCAGTTTTACAACCAACTCTGAGAATTCAACACAAATGAAGCAAAAGTGCAAAGGTGTTAGGGGGCAGAGTGGTTAGCTTGTGGTAGACATTAGTCTGACTTACGAAGAGACTGTAGGGCACTGGTAAACCATGCAAACCTCTTAAAAGGAGTTCTGTCAAGGGAGTTACTGATACAATTTCTCTTTTTACCAAATTTCCAAGTCTGAAACTCTCATCACTATCTACCTAAATATATAATTACTTAGATACGTGATTTTTTCCCCCTTGAAAAAATACATTTCTGGTATTTCTTTGGGCTAGCATGTAGAAGCTTTCATTAAATTTGTATCTCATTGTTGGTAAAGCCAAAAAGGTAGAACCAATTCCACATGGACTTCAAAAAATATAAATATTGCTCAAATTAATAGACTTCATATGTATCCTATTAATACTTTGTGGGGGTTTCTCTAAATATATTTTAGTCAATTCATCTATTTAATAAATGTGATTTTTATGACTGGATGACTTAATAGTTTTTTAATGTAATGATCACATAAAAGGGATAATACAGAAAATCCTCCAGGACAATTGAGACCAGGGCTGCTGTGATGGTTGCTCCATCTTTGCAAACTCCTGCCCTACATATTCTCCATACTTCCTGCCATGATCCCTGAAAATTGTTTCAACCAGTCTATGTGGCTCTGGAAGCCAGAAGACTTGGCCAACCGGTGGCATGACTGTTGGATGGAAAGAGACAGTGGCCAGGAAGTTTTGATCCCCACTTCTACCTTATCTCAACAGTGAAGTTTCAGCAGTGACTGTGTCCCCTGACAACTGTCCCTACTGTGAATTACCCAGTTCTCAGAGGTTAGCCCACACTCGGCTCTAGTTAAACCCGGTCGTATCCTGGTCCCATCAGTTTGTGGTTATTAATGGCTTCCTTGGGGGCCTCAACATCCCTTATTGGTTCTCTTAACCCTACCCACACTTACGTAAATAGTTCCTCAACCAATTTTCTTCGAGATACCAGGTGAGTATGTATTCTGTTTCCTGCCAGGACCCCGGTTGATACAACCATCAAGTTTCAGTCTATAAATCCTTGCATTAAGTTTCTGTTATGCAAAGAAACTTAAAACTTCTGCTTTTCTTCCTACTTGGTTTATGTTGCATTTAGGTCTGGCTGAGAAACTAGAGGGGAAGAAAAGCACTCTGGGTGTTTCATACAACTTGAAAAATAATTTCACAGTACTTCTCAAAAATTTATCATGATTCTACCCTTTGACCCCAAAATTCCACTACTTAGGCTTTATCATTTAGTATTACCAAAGTTTTTTAATTGATTCAACATTTATAAATCAAGAGAACATAGATGAAAATCTAGGTTTTTGGCTTCTCTTAAAAAATCTAAAGATCAATAACTACTGAGTCTAGTTCTTGAATTGTAGTAACTAGCTTTGACAGAGTAGAGGCTGCAGCAATGATAAATTCCTATATACTCCACTTGCCACAGTCCCTGCCTTCTCTATCACATTGCACTTGACAGGCTTTCCTCATTTAGACCACCTGCCTGGTTCTTGTGGGCCCTTTAGTTTGTGATTCTTGAGATGTATCATTAAACACTAAGAATTCATAGATTCATCTTTAATCTAAAACAGCCCATAACTGTCTTTTAAACATTCAGCCAAGAAAGAAACACTTCAGTTTCTAAGATGTCTTGTGATATATGTGAAATCATGATTAAGAGAAGTCAAGGTAATTTTATCTTCTGTGGAGGAAAGAAGAGTTTAGTTGACCTTGTAAGCTCAAAGAAGAATAAAGGGGAGCAAAATATCCTGAAGATATACATGCCTTAAAATATCAGACACTCCTCTTGTTAAGTATGCACAGTAGACATGTCTATGAAGAATCATACACTGTTTGGCCATATGGGCTTGGTACACAACAGGCAGTATATGAGAACATGCAAGAGTGACTTCAGAATTTTCCCTCCACAAGTTTCTACACTTTGTGCCACTCCAATCAACATTAGTCCAAGGTAAGGCTAAAGTTTGACCAGAAGAAAGATTATAACTTTGTCATTAATATTTTCCAGGAAATGGAATTTTTATGACAAAAGCCATGCTCTTGTTAAGGTTACATCAGTATTTCGATTTACTCATTTACCAAGGAATAAAATTTGACATTTCTTGCTTCTGTTCTCAAGCACTGGTAATTCTTACCCCAATTCACTCAATCAAATATACAGAGTTTATCTGCTGGACATTTTCAAGACACTGAAATATATTACTCTTTGTTCTTGTTTTGCTTTTGCTTTTCTAATAAAGATAACTAGATATACTACATAGTTGCTTTATTTGGGAAATTCCTGAAGTTGTTAAAATTGATTCCTACAATGCCTTATACATAAGAGAAAAAGAATATATAAGAATGTAACCCATTACCAAATTACAAATTTCCATGAGGACACAACAAATAAGGGAGGAAAGGGAACATTTCTGTGCCAGACTCTACCAAATAACCTGAATTCATTCAAGGGATAAAATGGAACAACAAAGTTAAAACTAAGAGAGGGATAGCAGTTTAAGAGACTAACCATCTTATTTCTTTATTCTCCTCTCTGTCTCTTCCCTCATGACCATCTCCTTTGGGCCACAAAACGACAAGGCCATTTCCCAAGGGTAAGTGTATGGGTGCTAAAAGATAAATAGATAAGACCAAAGCTTTACTTACATCAAGGCCCAGAGTTGACAGATTGCCGGATGACATCTGAAGCAAAGAACCAGTTCAAGAAAGAAACAGACTAAGACCAATAAGGAGAGAGCTACCTCCCCAGCAAAGCCTCATCACACTTGTAAACCAAGATGAAAGTTAACAGACATGCAAAAATACAGTACCTCAGGATATTCAATTCTAGGATTCTACATACCAGAGTTCGTCCTTCAAGTAGTCTTTATATTAATGGGTTTCTCTACTTACCACTTCCTTTGAAAATTCAATAGAGCACTGGCAGCCCCAGAAAAACCTTCTCATTCCATACAAAAGGTTCTTAAAAGGTTGATAGAGTGGTGGAACTGTATGCTTTCTTCAGGATGCTTTAAATACTATGGACCCCTTCTTCCAGGGAAATGTACCTGCAACAGCATTTAGCTATAATTTCAGTGTGACTGCTAAAGTCCATCCAGTATCCTCCCATGTTATAAACCACAGCCTGGGGTAGGTGCAAAACAAAACAAAACAAAGCCCTACATTTATAGTTTTAACTACAACCTAAAGGCAGGTGACTACAATATCTGTAACTCAGACCTCATTCATAAGATCCAGAAACATAACCACCTGCAGTATTCTACAGATGCTGGGTCTAAATTTTGTGAACTATTTAAGCACATGTACTTCATATGTGGGCTTGCATCACAATTCCGTCACTTGATGTCTGCACCTACAGTGCCTGTGATTCCTCATAATAATTGTATATACCTTATTAGGTTGTGATAAGGGGCAAATGTGTTTCTATCTGAAAAACACTTTGTGCAATTCAGGTTAATGCCAAAAACATTACATTATCATTACATTCTTCATTACATAACATTACATTCTTCATCAATTCCCTAAAAATCAGCTTGGCCTCCTGTATTTCATATCTTGATTAACTGTAACAAAACATACTTAATTGTCTAAATCAAAAACATACAGGGGCACCAGGGTGACTTAGTCAGTTAAGCATCTGACTCTTGATTTTGGCTCAGGTCAAGATCTCACAGTTCATGAGATCAAGCCCAGCACTGGGCTCCATGTTGGAGCCTGCTGGGAGACTCTCTCCTCTTCTTTCTTTCTCTGTGCTCCCCTCAAGACAAACAAACAAACAAACAACCCTACAAAATATCTTCTCAATCACCTTTACCCTCACCTGGCTTATTCATTACCAATACAAATAACTCTTTTTCCTGTCAAAATCCTATTTGCTATGTTATGTCCCATTGAACTATTTACATTTCACCAAAAGTATATCTCTATCTCTTACTCTAATCCTCTTCTCTCTAACTTTATTAATAATTCCTCCTTTCTTACAAAATAGTCTGATTAAATATCATACCTTAGAAAGATTTTAACAATACCCACCCCAACAAATCAGACAGAATTACTTACTCTTCTCTATGTTCCTTCCTGTGAATGCCCATGACACACTTGGCCTAGAGCCAATGCAATGAGGGTCACAATATCCTGTAGCAGCTAGTCTTCTTTGTCTATATGAGCAATCATTAGGGACTGTGTCATGTTTAGTTCAGTGAACCTAGGTCATAGTTCCTAGCATAAACTCAACACTTGCAAAGTTCTATTAAAATATATGTGGATACAATCAAGGATACAGTTTTTGATAGTAAATAAAATATACCTTAACAGCCATCCTCCCCAAATCTGATGATAGCTCTGAGTAGAAAAGTAATTTAAGAAAACTTCCTAACCATTCCTGGGACTGTAAAAATCAGAATTTCATCGGTGAAGTATTGTTTCAAAGGAAACCAATTATGCCCCAAAAGTCCAAGTGATGCTGTTCTTTTTCCAATCAGTTATACAATTATGGAATTTTTCATACAATAACCATTTGCTTATAAGACAAGGTACAGGACTAGAGACTGTGATTATGGTCAACAAATCTCTTCAATTTCTTAATGTCCCTTTTTATCTCAAGATGGGTTTTTCCAAAAACAGCTCTTAAATTTTATAAACATTTCTCATCATAATATACCACATTAGTCAATTTTTAGAAAAAAAATTATACATATAGACATTACTGTTGAACTCTACAAATTCTGAGATAACATGCCTGAATATGTGTCCTTCACCGCTATCACCTTAAAGGCAAAAATAAGAAATGTCTAAAAAGAAAAACTTCAAAATACATCTCTAACTTTCTGGCATTGGACAAAATTAAGTTACAGAGTTTAACCAAAGGGGAAAATATTTCTACATTGAATCTATTTGTTATATACTGGTTTAAAATTCAAAACTGCCAACATATTCTGTTTACTCCCTTGGCATCTGTTGCATCTGCCAACTGGTGGCCAAAAATTAGAGCAGACTTAACTAATTAGAAGGGTCCCCATCTGGTAGCTGAACTTCTTGTTTATGCTTCCTTTACATTCTAAGTACAGAGATTCGAACCAGAACTTTCGTGGTTTGTAGCAGAGGAGGCTCTCTTTGGCCAGCCTACTTGCTTATTGTCCTGCTGAGCTGAACCTGGCACAGATGGAAATGTTCTATTTTATAGACTCCCTTCCTGTGTTCCCCTTGGGATGACTCTTTGCCGCAAGAGTTTCCATGGTCTCTCAAAACACTTTCCCATTCATTTTTATCTCTGTAGGCCTGGATCTAAGACTATGAGTACATTATTGACAAATAGCATTCATGATTTGGTAATGCCAATACTATCCTTCCTAAGAATAAAAATAAAGAAAAAGATAAAAAGAAAACATCATAGTGTAGTGTGTTTCTTCACAGTTTTTATTGAATCATTGTAAGTGTATTTTCATAATGATGTAAACTCCTGGCAGAATCATGCAGCGGCCCCAATCTCAGGTTTTGAGTAAGGACTTCTGTTGGCATTTTGGCCCTGCCTGCTATTAGTTGTGTGTCCCTCAACAAGTTGACCTA
Organism: Crocuta crocuta; assembly: GCF_008692635.1. Taxonomy (NCBI): domain Eukaryota; kingdom Metazoa; phylum Chordata; class Mammalia; order Carnivora; family Hyaenidae; genus Crocuta; species Crocuta crocuta. Next base: position 218,633 of record NW_027532411.1, read on the forward strand.
CCTCAGTTTCCTCATATGCAAATTTAGAATATTTTAAGTGCTGCTTCATAGAATGCTAAGAATCAAAGAAGAAATTATGTGCAAAGTGTTTATAGCACTATACCCTATAAAGAAAACCCACAAAGGACCTAATATTATGGTAAACAGAGGTCTAAAAATTTTTCAAGTAAAAATAGTTTTTAAAATATTATACATGTTGCAACATTTGGTTGCTTTCAAGCTCAGTCATTTTTTAAGTTTCTCCTAGAAGTGTGTTGATTTTCCCAAGCATATTCCAGTCAGTATAAGAGAAAGATTAGAAACATTCCAGGTGGCAAAAGAAAGCAAGAGTTTGATTACTATATTATGAGATGAAATAGAATGACTCTATTCACTTTGCCACATTTTGCCTATATTCCAATGTTATTTTTCCCTCTAAGTATACATGAAGTGATAGAAAATGTAAAAACAAAGTTGGAAAAGAGAGAGGAGTTGCTGAACATCTATTAAAAATCCACTATGTGCCAGCACTGTTTTAAGCTCTGGAAATATCTATCTTCAAAAAGCTCACAACATTTTGTGGGATTCAGGTATATGAATAAATAAATCCTTTTTAAAAAATGTTTATTTATGTTTGAGAGAGAGAAAGAGCACAAACAAGGGAGAGGCAGAGAGAGAGGGAGACACAGAATCCGAAGCAAACTCCAGGCCCTGAGCTGTCAGCACAGAGCCCAATACAGGGCTCAAACTCACAAGCCGTGAGATCATGACCTGAGCTGAAGTCAGACGCCCAACCGAATGAGCCACCCCGTGGCCCCAAATAAACACTCTTCTATATAAATAGCCTCAAGACTGTGTTTTAATGTCTGGAAACACTTAGGAGAAGTGACTTCTGAGATGAATTTTAAAGGATCCATAGAAGTTAGTGGAGCTCCATGGGATGGTTGAAAGGCATTCCAGTTTAAATAAAAGCTGTATAAATTCAATCATGGAGCGGAATTGAGAAGCAGTATGATGTTCTTTGGATTGATAAAAATAGTTTAGAATTACTGGAACTTAATGTACAGCAGGGATCAATTACAGAAGATCTTATGTAGGAGTTCATCCTAAAATGGTAATGAGAAGCTACTAAAGGGCTTAAAGCTGTAAAGTGCCACAGACAAATTTTCATTTTAAATTACCTTCAGCAGCATTGATAACAGGTCTGAAGGAATAGTCAAGATGAATTTTTGCAAATCAAACATTTAACTAAGGAAAAGACAACCTCACCTAGGGCAGTAACAGTTTGAATGAAGTAGCTAGGATAGATCTTCCGAATTGATGTGAAATATGGAAGCCTCATTGATTTATCAGATTCTGGACATATGCCCGTGTAGTGAGGGAGAAATATGATACCTGCATTTGTAGTTGGATAACTAGGGGAATAGTGAGGTCACCCATTATACTAGAGAACAGAGGAAGAGAAGTTAGGCAAGCAGCAAGATAAGGGGTTCAGCTAAACTTGGGAGTGCCTATCGCCAATGTGGGCATGAAAGGAGCAAATTGGTTATAATTAAAATCAGGTGAATGAATGATATTATCCAGAAAATTTGTAGAATGAAAAAAAAGAGTAGTCTAAGGATGAAATACAGGGAAAAAATGAATTTTTGGTGAGCAAAAACTTTCAATGAGCAAAAGAGGAAGAAAGATCCACAAAGATACCAGAGAAGAACTAGAAATCAAACACATAAACCATTAGAAAAAGGACAACCATTGACAAATGCCCAGTGGTGATCCCAATGGAGAAGCTAAGAACTAACATGTGTTTGAGTTATCCTGGAATTTGCAGCTAGACAAACTTGGGTTCAAGCCCATCATCCACAACTTACCATTTGTGTGACTTGGACAAGTTTCCAAATCTGTAAAAATGGTGCAATATATCTCCTTTTAAGATCTGCCGGGAAGACTAAATAGAACAATATAAACAAAGCACCAGTACTGAATATATACAAGTTATGTAATAATCTCTCAATAGGGGTATCTATTTAGAATATTTTTTCTCCTAAAATGCTAGTACAATAAAATGATCCCATAGTTTAAATTTTCTAGTTGACAGAGAAAAACAAATTTCATATGACTTCACTCATATGAGGACTTTAAGATACAAAACAGATGAACATAAGGGAAGGGAAGCAAAAATAATATAAAAACAAGGAGGGGGACAAAACAGAAGAGACTCTTAAATATGGAGAACAAACAGAGGGTTACAGGGGTTGTGGGAAGGGGGTTGGGCTAAATGGGTAAGGGGCATTAAGGAATCTACTCTTGAAATCGTTGCGCTATATGCTAATTAACTTGGATGTAAATTTTAAAAATTAGTTTAAAGAAATAAAACAAATTTTCTAGTTGACAGATTAATGGTGTGATCTCTACCTATTTCACTATGAGAATTCTGTGTTGTTTCCCCAAACACCTGGTATACACCCAAGCATATGTATTAAAGAATGAGACATAATTAAAAAGACGATTCATGGTCAATCTTTATAATTATAAGTCTAATGCTTAACCAATCTAGATAATATCTTTAAATATAATGAAAATTGCAGAATTGCAATCATGCTTTGATGAAGCTTTGATGAAGGATTTACCACATTGTATGTAACAATTTCAAACGTTTAAAAGGAGTTTAGCTCTAAAGTGAAAACAATAGTTCTCTTATCTGTCCAAATCCTCTATTCTCATACCCTAAAATTTAGATACAAACTACCTGTCACAGTTGTTCTCAGAAAGAAGTCAAACAAAAAAACATGAAACAATCAAGAGCCAAAGGAAGCATACTATATAATACAGACACAGATATAATTTGAGTATTGCCAGATCAAATGCATTATATTGGTCCTATAAGGTACCCCAAAAGACTATGCCCTCAAGAAACATACTGTCTAATAGCAGACAGATGAGAAATCATATCAGCATGAACCCTCAGAAAAGACTTCAAAACGAAGATTTTATCAGAGATGAAATATTAAATAAGTTGATTCATTCAACAATATGTATTGTGGAATTGCAATAAGTTGATTCATTCAATGACACATATTGTGTGTCTTTGTGTCAGACACTGTTTTTGAGGTTGAGGAATGGAATACAGGCAATCCTTGTCTGTTAGGCATAAACTGAATCAATTCTAGAGAGAGGAAGCTATCTATGCAATGATCTGAGGCTTTCCATTGAGTTATTAAACAACATTGCAAGAGAAAATTAAATATTTTAAATATAATATTTAAAAACATCTTGTAGTAAGAATAAAGTCTTAAATATTTAAGTCATAACTCATTTTATATCACTACAACTGATACTATTCACATCTTTCTTACTATTTCCTTGTCAGTACCCTTTAACACAATTTGTCAAAATAAAATGAATAATGGATGGTCCAAGAATCTAACATACTGTGTGGTTTCTGTTATGCTCCTTACATAGTAGTCTGGACCATCCTTAATTCCTATCAGAAACAAATCCTGCTCAGTAAGTTTTAAAAAAAGAATAACAACGACCTTAACATCACCCTGTTACTGTGCACAGGGAGCTCCTAGACCCACTGCAGGTCATGAAATCTTAGCAATGTAGTAACAACTGTGTTTATACCAATGAGCTATGTCTAGAAAGAGAGTTATCAGTGCAACCTTTTGATCTCTTCAGCTGCTTTGGATCTTGGGATAGTAGTTGCTATCAATATTTCAAGAAGCAAGCCCACAGCTACCCAAACATAACATAGGCACCGTTGACCAGTCATCACTGGAATTGCAGATATAAGACATCTGCAATAAGATTCAAAAAGTACATTTTAAAAAAAATTTTAGGTGCATTTTTTTTTAAATGTTTGTTTATTTTTGAGAGACAGAGAGACAGAGCATGAGCCAGAGAGGGGCAGAGGAAGAGGAAGACACAGAATCTGAAGCAGGCTCCCTGCTCTGAGCTGTCAGCACAGATCCCAATGTTGGGCTCGAATCCACGAACTGTAAAATCATGACCTGAGACAAAGTCGGACACTCAACCAAATCAGTCACCCAGGAGTGCCAAGGTGAATTTTTATTTTTGTATAATGTAATGCTTTTAAAATTCTAAATAATTAAAAATACCCACGGAAATATTAGGCCAAATCACCTTAAGCTGCCATTTTATAGCTCAAAAACAATTTCATTTTGTCTAATCTAACGTATCACCTGGAAAATATCATAGTTAAATATTGAAAATGTAACATTAGACCCATGTATCCAGCTGCCAAAGGAATAAAACCATACCAATATGGCTGAATCCCTTACCAACACAATTAAATTCCTCAACTGAACTCTTACTTGCATGCCCCTTTCTGATCTCAATCTCACCTCCCTAGCACTGCCATGGAGGTAACAACTATTTTGAATAAGTGTTTATTCTTACAAGCATTCTTTATACTTGATTCAACAGTGCCCTCATGGTCATTCTTACAGTTTCCTTGAGCACATGTACATGAGTTCATCTAAGATAATATCAAAGAGTGGAGGTGCTGGCTTATTTAAAGCATATGTATACCTGTCTCGCTGAATATTGCTGATGTTTCTCCAGTGTGGCTGTTCTAATTTATATTCTTACTAGCCAAAAGTTCACATGGCTCCACATGCACCAACACATCATTACCAGGTATCTTAATTGTTTCCTATCTGAAGGGTGTAAAATGGTCTATCATTATAGATTTAATCTACCTTCCTGTTTACCAGTAATCTAATTACTTATTAGGTGTAAATGTAGTTTTCAAACTTGAGAATAAACTGTATACATACTCTAGGCTTATGAACTATCTAGGCATGTCTGTAGGGCTAGAGAAGAAGACCACATGAAATCTATTTGAATGTGAAGCCTAGGAATCTCTTGAAAGATGAGGAATTCTTACACACACACCTAGCATAGGGCCATCTGGATAGTATCTAAGGGGACAAAATGAGTCTGGAAATTGTTTAAGATAGAAGCCAATGGTCTCCACCATTCCCTTCTCTGGATAAACCTTAAGGACTTGTGAATAAATCCTACAGTGGAAAAAAAAAACAAAACAGAAGTGTGTTTTTGAATCTCTAATCCAAATCTCTAACCCACCAGAAGTTCAAGGTCAAAAGGCTTTGATGCTCCTATAAGAGGGTGTATTATAAGTGGCATACACCTGTTTACCATTTTCCTTCCTTCTCCCACTATGGGCCTGGTCAAAGCTCTATGGCTCCATATTAAATTACTCTTCTTTGAAAGAAAAGATAGGAGATGAAAAAGGAATGTGATTATTTTTATTTAGAAAAATAACTATGAAAAAATCAAACACTTTTAAAAACGCTTTCAAATAACAATGATAGACCACTTGGGACATTATTATGATCCAAGCACTAGTCTGTCTGTCTGTCTGTCTGTCTCTCCCTCCCTCCCTCTTTCTTCCCTTCACTCCCATCATATTCTTTCCTGTCTCCCTATTTCTGGCAGCAGGTCTAGAAGTTGTAGCAATTAATGAAAACCTATCCTTTGTGTCAGTGCCCCTCCTCCACACTCTCAGGGTACTGTTTGCCCCGGGTTTTAGTGCACTATCTCCTTTCTTGTTTCCCAGAGCTAGAAGTGGTTCTCACTATTATTTGTCTCTGGATTACCTCATTTGCCCATTTTACTTCCTTAGCCCTTTCAACACTATGTAACCAATTGCCTCTATTAAATTCCCTATGTTGAAACACTTAAGGTGTTTTCTATTTTTCTGTCTGGACCTTGGCTGATACACCTGTCTATTAATCAGTCCACCTCACTCTTCTGCTGGCTTACCAGGAGCATGGGAACTCAAAAACATCCCTCCATATAAGAATCTGCAAACTCCTAGTAATATAAATATTACACTTAAACACACACACACACACACACCACTTTAAAGAGTATTCTCAGAGAAGCATATCTTAATTTCGTTTATATAAAAATATGTATACATACACAAACAGATGTCCATATGGACTAACAATTATTGCTTGGTTAAGAACTTTAATGGCTTTTACTTACATTTTTATATTAAAAAACATGCATGTTTATTAAATTGATAGCATTTTTTATTATTAGATTTCAATTTTGTTATATTAGTTACATTGTCATTTCTTCTGCTAAAGCATAAACTTTCATAACTGTGATCAATTCTACTCTAAGACATCCTTGCATACACTGATACCAACTGGAGTAATAAACAAAAGACTTTGAATCAAAAGAAAATAAAGCACCAAATGTAAGACTGGCAATTACGTCTCCTGGGCACCTGTTCATTATAATTGATCAGCAGGATACTGAATAACTCCAAACAACATGTAAAATCAGGATTAAAGCAAGGTCTACAGATCAGGTTAAAGACTGTGTGACTCCATTTTGCTGGTTTCTGTTGTAAAGTTGATGCTACTTAGATATATTTTTTATAGTGTGTTAATAACAGTAATAAAGAGGAAAAAATGACAACATAGAGCTATGGTATAATAAGCAGATGGTGGCTGGAGATGGGCTATTCTCTAACTGTTCCCATTCTTTCCAGTTCATGACTAGTAAAAGGAATAAACATTTGTGTTCCCCTAGTCTGCAGTAATGTTCCAAAAGGTTCAGAACCTCAGTGCCTTACCACATGTAAATTCTATACAATATTTTTCTTACCATTCTAAAGTTAGAACTGCTAATCCAAAGAATGAGTGGCGATTTAGAAAGTTTCAGGAGTGTCATTCTTTTGGATTACAGGCAAAACTTACCTACTGCCTCCATTAGTAATGACTAAACAAATACATAATTTATTTAAAATGATATATTTGTATTCCTCTAAACAGTTCTTTGGTGATAACTCATTTTAAGAAACATCATAATGGAGCACCTGGGTGGCTCAAATGGTTGAGTATCCAATCAATTCTTGATTTTGGCTCAAATCATGATCCCACGTTGTGGGACTGAGCCCTGTGTTGGGCTCCAAGCTGCTAAGCGTGGACCCTGCTTAAGATTCTCTCTCTCTCTCTCTCTCTCTCTCTCTCCTCTTCCCCTCTCTCTCCTCTTCCCTCTCCCCCTCCTCTGCCCTCTCCCCTACTCACACTCTAAAAATTTTTTTTAAAAATCATAATGGAATACATCAGTCATAAATATTAGTGTACATATTTGCCATCTGGTTTATGGTATTTTTGGTAACATGCATGGGCACTAATCTTTAAAATCCATTTGGGTATATATTTAGATAAACATACACTGTACATCAAATAGATTCACCTAATCATAGTGAATTTGTGATCTGCATTTAGCCATTGGTTTTGTGCTGTACAAATCAACATCTGTTCTAATTATCTACATAATACCTAGATTTAATACATTATTGACATCTCATTTTATTAGGCCATTGCAAGAAAAACTGTAGTATAGGAGAAGCTGACTTTTTCCATTCCCATAGAATCATTTCTGAAAATCTGCCTGAACTGTATGTACCACTCTTTGTCATCAACATGCTCCTGAAGTCCCCATGCCCTCTTTAATTTTCTCCATTTTCTACACTGAGCATAGTGTCTGACATAAATTGCTGAAGTATAAAGGACTGCTATGCATATAACATTATGGCTGGGGCGGTGGGGGGGCAATTGGTATTTAACCAAGCATACAACTTTAAGTCAGTCTCCTCTTCCATGATGACTGCTACTGTCTCAGCTCAAACTCTGCCAAGTTTTTATCTGGTCTTTGACAACAGCTGCCAAACAATCTAATCTCCCTTTGTCCACAGTCCCATGTGTCCCTGATATCAAGTCAGACTACACCAGGGTAGTCTTTTTCACAGGAAATTTTCATCTTATTATACTCTTTGCCTCAAAAGGATCCCCACTCAGTATTTAATAAAACTACCCTTTATATTAGTTTCTGACCTTTTTTCTTCCTATACCACTACTTCTTACTCAGTTGCTTGCAATTTCCAAACACTACACAATGTTTTATGCTGCAGTGTTTTTTCAGGTTTTTGTTCAATTTTTGTTTTGTTTTGGTGAAATTCTGTTGGTCTTTTAAGACTTAGCTCTAATATGAGCTCCTTTCCTAAAACTCTCTTGGTTCCTGTTTAGAAATAATCACTCTGTATAACTCTTGTAGTATAACAACCCTTATACATACCTGTGTTCATTTGTCTGTTTCTTATAGTAGACTGTGAACCCCTTGAGGCTAGGGATTATGCCTTAATCTGTGTCTAATTTGTCTCTGTATTCCCTACAATTGAGCAGTGTATGCCCTTTACACATGTGTACTAACTAAATACACTGAAATAACTCTAACTACTAAATTTCAAACATCATTAAAGCAATAGAGAGAGAATTTTTTGATATGGAAGTTTCAAGCTTGAAGGCAAAATATGTATAGAGCTGCTGAATCATAAAGCTAGTGTACAATCTATACTTCTTATATAAATATGGTAGTAGACATTTGCTGGGTATCTTCCCAGCACATATTTTACTTTCCTCTTTTTTTACTGATGATGCTCTGAGTTTCCCAGCTGTGTGGTTTGGATGGAATTAATTTGTGTCCATTTAATGAAGTAAGCCTTGCTTTCCTTCCTCTCAGAAGAAAACCTCATCATCTGGCCACAGTTGTTGGTTTAGATGCATGGCATAAGTCAAGTCAGTCAAAGCCAATGAAATCAATTTTGGGATTCTATGTGACTTACCAGGAAAGTGAAGTTTTGTTCTCATGTGGATATAAGTGAGAAAAGACATAACCCAAGGAAATGAAGCAATCACTCTCTGGCATAGAGTAAATAACCTGCTTTGGAATAGAGCCAACACTGAGAAATTAGAGCCAAATATACAGAGAATCTAAACCCTGGGAAATATACATATGAACTTTGAACCCAGCTGTTCTTGTTTATTCCCAGCTGAATATTTTTAACTTTTATACCATTTTTAGAGCAGTTTTAAGTAAAATTTTATATATAAAATTGTAATTTACATGATTTCTGTAAAACTATATAGAGAAATTATACAGAAATTCCTGAGAGTTCCCATTATCCCATTTTCTCTACACACAGTTTATCCTATTATTAACATCTTTCATTTGTGTAGTATACATTATGTTAGGGTTCACTCTTTGTGTTGTATAGTTGCATGGGTTTTGATGAATGTCTAAGTCATGTATCCACCATTACAATATATTACAGAATAGCTTCCTACTCTAAAAATCTCCTGTGCTCTATTCATCTCTCTCCCTCCCTCCACACTCCTAGCAACCACTGATCGCTTTATTGTCTCCATAGTTTGGTCTTTTCCAGAGAATCCTACAGTTAAATCACACAAAATTTAGGGTTTTCAGACTCTCTTTTTTTTCACTTAGCAATACGCATTCAAAATTTCCATATCTTTTCATGCCTTAAAAATAACTATTATTTTATCACTAAAAAATATTCCACTGTTTAGACTTATTCACCTATGAATGAACATCTTGGTTGCTTTTAAGTTTGGGTTATGAATGAAGCTACCATCAACATTCATGTGCAGGTTTTTGTGAGGAATAATTTTCAACTAGCTGGATAAATATCTAGGAGTACAATTGCTGGATCTTATAATAAGCCTACATTTAGCTTCATAAAAAACGCCAAGGTGTCTTCCAAAGGCTACTTTGCACTTATTAGCAATCAATGAGCGTTAATGTTATTCACATCCCCACCAACATTTGCTTCCTTTAGTTTTTAAGCCATCTTTACTGTAATTTTTCAGTTACTTATAACTGATAAAATTCTATCCAAGAGAGAAAGCATAAAAACAAAAGGGGGCAAAACACATAGCCCTGACAGCATCATATAAGAATCCACGTCTGTAGTACCCATATTAGAATTCTAGTTCTTTCATTTATTAAATGTATGATTTTGGACAAGTTATTTAACACCCCTAAATTGCAGTAGTTTTCTTACTGGCATAGAAAATGAAGAAATGGATCTTCCCATGAATGTTGTAAACCCTGAACAAAAATGACAATGTAATGGTCACAGTATTTAAAGAGGTCAAGAATAAGATTATCACCCTGGAAATTAGGAAAAAATGTGAGAAGAAATAGAGGTATATTGTTAAATTCTCTTTCCTTATGAACCTTAGATCAATTTAATTTCCTCTTTTGCTTTCTTTGCCTGTAGGCCTCCCCCCACCCCTCCTGCCCCACCAGAAAAAGGAAGAAGGGCTAAGGTATAAGAGTCAGAGATCTCTATTCCAAAATGGTAGATCTGAACTCTAGGTCATTTTGCTTGCCCCCACTTAATTCACACATAGGCATTTTTAGTTGGTTTATTTATTTTTAAGAGAAAGAGAGTGTGTAACTGGGGCAGGGGCAAAGAGAGAAGGGAACAGAAGATCTGGAGCGGGCTCTGTGCTGACAGCAGAGATCCCAATGTGGGGCTTGAACTCACAAACCATGAGATCATGACCTGAGCCACAGGCAGACTCGTAACCAACTGAGCCACCCAGGCGCCCCTACCCTTAGGTATTTAATATACTATTTAATGAAATACAAAATTATCAGTCAGTTTTGTGTTCATATATATTGATATGTGTACAGTAATATATTTGCCTTTAAGTGAAGAAAACATAAAATGAAAATAAGATAATGCTTAATATTTTACAATATGGATTTCCTCTGCACAAATAGAGAAATCTGTCAGGAGACATTTTATACTTACCTATGTATTTTCTGTTCACCTCTTCCCATGTCTTTCTAAATGTTCCTTTCCTTTTCAATTTTATTTTGTCTTCAAGAAATGTATCTTTACTCAATACTTTTTTGGCTCTCTTGCAGAGTCTCTACCCACAAAACTTTATGGGTTCTCCTTCCTTAGGCCAAATATAAGAGTAATTTGGTTGAAGTATTAAAATATTTCAATATGTATTCCAATTCTTGAGTGAGGTCTTCAGCAGACAAATCAATCAAAATGCAAATCTATCAAGTGGGCTATTTTTTCTCAGTACATTATAGGAATTTCTGGGAAACTACAAAGAACTATAGAAAAGAAAATCTCTGAGTTTTTCTCTATTGTTTTTGATGTTTACTTTTCTTAGGAATTCCATAAGCTCTAGTTAACTCTTTAGCCCAAATAATAGTTGGTTTCTCATACTTTCATATTTCTAAAAAGCTTACCTTTTCTTTTTTCTTTTAATCTTCTCTACTAAACATTCACTTTTTATTTATGACCATTAATAAAGTTTATAATTACAAAAACTGCTCAAGATCTAGGCCACAGTAAACTACAGAAAATATTCTAAAACATGATATAACTGTAAGTCACTGCACTTCGATAATCGGTAGGCTGTACTCAGCCAAGCAACTAATAATAAATGTATGAAAACATGTCAACAAATGCTGACTACCCATTATGTGCCAGGAACTATTACATTAGATATGAGAGATACCAAGCTAAACAGAGACCATTCTCTCAAGAAGTTAACAGTCTGGTAGAATGTGACAGGCATAAAAGAACAACATGTTTTGTACACTGTATCAGTCAATGTCTAACCAGGAAACTAAAAATCACACTAAGTACAACAGAAGGAATTTAATGTAGGGAATTGTTACATGGGTGATGGAACAGGTGAGAGAAAAAGAACAAGTAAACCAGAGATAGACATCAGGAGGAAGTCCCTCAATCACTGAAAAAATGAAGGGGCCAGAATCCTCTAGCAGAAATGAACCATTACAGACCAATCAAGTGAGAGCTGGAGCCATGGAGGGAACAGAGCTCCTGCAAGAAAAGCAGTGTAAGACAGAAAAGAAGAGGGAAATATCTTGACCTTCCAGGCTCCCTTTCAGATTTTCAGCCAGTGAACCAAATCAAACTGGAATCTAGCTGCTATGGGAGCCTGAGAAATTTACTTAACAATAGCCAAACTCCCTACAACACAGAGCAGAGCAAGGAAAAGGCTCAGAATAGCTCACAGGGCCTCTGGGACTAGAAATAGCACATCTACTACGATAAAAGTCTCAGTAAGGTAAAGTGAAGGTTTAAAAGAACTGATCAATCTAAGAGTGAAAGAGAGGAAAGAGCAGTAAATTGGTCATCATAGTATCTCTGAATGGACATAGGAAGGAAGGAAGGATGCATGTACAGTAGGGAGGGAAATAACTCATTTAATCTTGAGCCTAATTTAATAAAAGGCAATGGGGGGCACCTGGATGGCTCAGTCCATTGAGCATTCAACTCTTGATTTTGACATAGGTCATGATCTCAGGGTCATGGGATTGAGACCTGTGTCAGGCTTCTCTACCTACCTTCCCCCACTGCCCTCCCCCCACTACCCTTTCCAAGTGCACTTTCTCTCAAAAATTAAATAAGTAAATAAATAGTGCTTACAATTTCATATATACATTCTGTTAGTGAATAAGAAATGTTAGATATTAAGATGTAAATTGCCATGGAGAAAATATTTCCATGAGGGTAACAGCTACAGGAATGTCACCATTGGATAGAAATTGCTCTTACTTAGTGCTCTAATAATCACACATGAAGACAGAAAAATAAGACCCTGCTCATAAAAAGGAAACCAAAAAATTTACTCTTTAGGTTCCAGTGTCTCAAGGAATGGTAGTGATGATTCAAGATCTGTAAAGGAAACTTTCATTCTAACTGTTCATTACAGTATGCTAAGCTAAACCCAAAAAGAAATCCAAGTGTCAAACCTTTTACATATCATAATTTATTTCATGCCCAAAGCCTGGTGAGAATCAATAAAAGAAGGAAAGTGTTGGGGGCATGGGCTGTAGAAGAAACTAAATGAGGCAGAGCCCCAAAGCTTCAGAAAACACAATGGAACATGACTTTTAAGAGTCTGTGTGTATTCAGCACAAAGCACAATAGCCAAGAAGAAAATAAATTGACAATCAATAACTTTAAATTCTGAAATCACCTGAGAACTTTGAACAATGATATTTTATCTTTCCTTTCTAAAGCCATGCACAACAGGGTCACAGAGATGTGTGGAAACCACAACCTAGGAAATTTTATCTTCCCTGATGACCTCACAAATCTTATTTTGCCTTGTGCTACAGGCATTACCATAGCCATATGCATCCCTTGATGCGAGAAACATGCCCCTGAAAACACTGGAATTAAAGGTTGCCGTGCACTTTAACTCTGTCCATGTGTTTTTATTTCATTTATGTGTCCCAATATTTCTTTTTCCAAAATACGCATGTTGAAAACAGAAAGAAACACAAATTAGTACTTTCGATCTCCCAAATCTACTGTTTATGTCCTCCTCTGGTTTTGCCTTCTTGTAGGAAAAAACTTAAAATTCTCAAAAAGATTAATGAATTCACATTGTTAAAAACAGTTTACATGAGGCCAGCAGATCTTTCACTAAGAAAAGAAAAGCATTCCAATATTTAATACTAAATATCTGGATTTCATTATTGCCTTCTTTGTACTCAGCTTGTCTCTCAAAATTGTCAAGAGCCCTAAAGACTTTCTGAGGTCACAAGCACCCATTTAGAAAACATTTTTCTTAGTTAGTGGGCAAGAAAATGGTATATTGATATTATAACAATGTTGGCAAATAAGATATTCCAAGGCTCTCACTGTAGGATTTAGAAGGGTGTCAGAGAGATGCCTGCCTTAGATAGACACTCAATCTTATCCAACATTTGTAGAAGAAAGGATATTTAGGATATTTTTAAAGATGACTTTGTGGGGCACCTGAGTGGCTCAGTCGGTTGAGTGTCCGACTTTGGCTCAGGTCATGATCTCATGGTTCACGAGCTCAAGCCTCGCATCAGGCTCTGTGCTGACAGCTAGCTCAGAGCCTGGAATCTGCTTCAGATTCTGTGTCTCCCTCTCTCTCTGACCCTCCCCTGCTCACACTGTCTCTCTCTCAGAAATAAATAAAATATTTTAAAAAAATAAACCTTCAAAAAAAAGATGACTTTGTACACCTAAAAGTAGATAAAGCAAATAAATGAGAGGGAAACTCTATAAGGAACCTGTTTCTATGAAATGACTCAGAAGTGAGCTTCACTATAGACAAGGTTTTGTTTCAACAAGATAGGACAACTGCTGTGTACTTAAATTTAGAGGTTGTACAGCTGCTAAACTAATTGACCATTTCAATCTAATTTATCCTAATGTGCTCACCATGACTCCAACTGCTTGTCAGTACCACCATAGGCTTCAAAATGTCCAAGAGAAAAAGCTGCCAAGATTTCTCAGAGCCCCATGTGTTCATTTTTACCCAAAGAATTGACTACTTTCTATAGAAACAGAGAATGAAGAAAGACAAAGGTGGAAAAGGTTATGGAATTTGAAAAGATCATCTGGTTCAATCCTTCTAACTAGTGAATGTCTGAATTATCCAGAACAAATACCTATTTTCTTGAAGACCTGAGAGAGGGAAGGGATAGGAAAGAAGGGAAAGATTTATTGAGTGCCTAATAAATGTAATCTCAATATCTGCAATATCCCTTGATACTGAATTCCATCACCCTCACATTAAAAAATTTCTTTGGATTTGAATCTTTCTTCCCTTATTTTTACTATAATTTGTTGTATTTTTGTTGTCCAGAATTACAGAGATTAACTATTCAGCAAACCTCCTCAATTTCATATGTTAGTACGGGTGAAGACCAAAATAAAAACACCATTTGTACTTCCCTAAACACATAAACCAACCTTGTTATTCTTTATATAATCATTTAATTCTTTTTATTATCTTGTAAGTTTCCATTTTTCCACATCTTTTTTAAAACATAGGAAAGTATAATTAAGATTACTTCACAGCCTTTTGTCTGTTGTATTCTTTTTTCTATATAAAATCAAGTAGGCTGATTCCAACAATGCCATAACATTGCTGACTCATTCAGGGTTTACTCATCCAAGCCCCAGGTCCTTTCATTTTGTTCTTATACACAGATACTTCTTCCTCAAATTGTAATTATAATGCTTACTTTTTTCTCCTTAAGTAACTGAGCAAACATACTGTGGTTATAGCCAGGGGGTGTTAGGAATTAAAGACAACAGGTTTTAGAGAATCACACTGAGAATTAGTTCCCTCCAGCACCAAATTTTAAGAACAAGTTTCAAAACTTTTGTAATCAATTTTCATAAATTTGTCCAGCTTTTTTGTTTTACTCCTTGATAAGGGTAAAATCTTAAGGTGATTAACAAATTATTTCAGCTGATCTTATTTCCTCAAAGAAGATAAGACATACAGGCGGTATTGTACTTTAAGGTAGTAAGGATTTGCAAAAATAAATGAATACATTAAAAGAATTGATTGATAAAAATTTATATCATGGATAACATCTGGAAATGCTATGGAAGCAAATATAAACTTGGTATACAAGAGACAGAAAGCTAGCCCCTCACAGCCTCTAAGTAGCTTTCAATGTCAACATAGGTGAATGTTTCTATATGTAGAAACAAATAATAAAAGGATTCAACCTTAGATCAAAGTTAAATGGATATTCCCTCGGAAGGAGGTATGTGTCTCAATAAAACTGATCTCCATGGGATATGTACCACTTTGGAAGTATACCCAGTTTTAAAATAAATATAAGAAAGTCATAATTATATTAACTATAAGAGTCATTATTTTTATCTAGTAGGGTTATATCCAGCTTGTATACTGAGACATTGGTTGACTTATTCTCATAAAATCTAAGGATATATGCTTTTTCCAGACTGACTGCAATTTATTGATACTTTATGTAGCAAACTGCAGGAACTCAAATTTTACCCTTCCGTTGACCCCATCATTCATTTAATCTTGCAAGCTCAAAATTCCATATATTCTTTACATAACTTTTACCTCATTCCATATGGTCAGTTGTTACTAAGATTTGTCAAAATTGACTTTGAGTGGTTTTGTATTTAATACTTCCTCTTTCATCCAATAACCAGTATATGCAGTACCTTCCTAATCCCCATAGTCTGCTGATCATTTTAGTAGTTCTCAGCTGATTTTTGGCATTAGCCAATCTTTTTGCTGCTAAAGTGATATATAAAAAAAATTATAGATTTACTTTCTTGTGCAAAATATTTTTTGGCTTCTGTATTACTTACGGCACTGAACTACAAATTACAGAAAACTCAACTGTGTTAAGAAAACTTCATCACATGACTGCTCGTACACACTTGGGAGACTAGGAATCATAGTCTCTATCTGCACAGCCGGGGATAAGCTGAAGCCAAGGTTAAAACTGTCCATCGCTGAACAGACAGAAAGACAGTGACCAGTAACAATTAGCAATCTGCATAGTCACACACACAAAAACTTTGATTTTTTTTGTTTTGTTTTGTTTTTAAATGACCCTAGCAATAGTGTTTTTAGATTGAAAGAACTATAGTATGATTAGTCTAGCACCATTTTTTTGACAACTATGCTCTACTAAGGCTCTATATTCAGCCACGATGCCCTTCGGCTGCCTCTGGGGCAAAAAGTGGTTGAGCAATAAGAATTCTGGATCCTGGCGAGGATGTGGAGAAACGGGCACCCTCTTGCACTGTTGGTGGGAATGTAAACTGGTACAGCCCCTCTGGAAAACAGTGTGGAGGTTCCTCAGGAAACTAACAATAGAACTCCCCTATGACCCAGCAATAGCACTGCTAGGAATTTACCCAAGGGATACAGAAATGCTGAGGCATAGGAGCACATGTACCCCAATGTTCATAGCAGCACTCTCCACAATAGCTAAAACATGGAAAGAGCCTAAGTGTCCATCAACGGACGAATGGATCAAGAAGATGTGGTTTATCTATACCATGGAATACTACATGGCAATGAGAAACAATGAAATCTGGCCATGTGTAGCAACATGGATGGACCCTGAGGGTGTTATGCTGAGCGAAATAAGTCAGGCAGAGAAGGACAAATATCATATGTTTGCACGTATAGGAGGATTAGGAGGAACTTGACGGAGGACCAAGGGGGAGAAGAAGGGGGGAAATGGTAGGGGAAAGGGAGAGAGGCAAACCATGAGAGACTCTTGAATGCTGACAAAAACTGAGAACTGATGGATGTAGGGGGGAGGGGGGATGGACATGAAGGAGGGCACTTGTGGGGATGAGCACTGGGTGTTATGTGGAAACTAATTTGACAATAAACTATTTGTAAAGAAAAAAAAAAAGAATTCTGGACCCTTAATTCCTCTTCAACAGGAATAGCATTATATACCTCACCTCTTTACCACACAAGTAAATCATAGACATATTCTCATCCTAGAATAAATATTTTTCTTGACAAGCCCATCTCTATTACTTAAGCAATATTTTTTAAGGTTAGATTATATTGAAAGTAAAAAACTAAAAGTCTTCTCAGATACTGTTCTATAAGATAAAGGAAAACTGAAGAAAATGTTCTGGTGTGTATGTGAGAAAAATTTTACATTTATAATCTAAGAAGAGAATTTTTCTATTTGGAATATAGAGAGGAATGTGATTTATAGATAGGTACGCTCAAATAATAGGGAAGGGCAATTGTGGTCTGAATTTAACGTTAGATCCCACTATTTTTACCTTCCTGAGGAGTATTTATGACTTCCTATTAAGTCTTACAGTGCTGCAGGGGACAGGGAATGATATTCTTTGAATTCTCCAAGCCTTCTCCACACCCATCCACTTAATTTTTTTTTTTACCCTTGTTTGCTACATGTTTCTTGCTATTTAGAATCTTAGAACAATGTCAACAGACAGAAAGCTGACCTCTGACGACTAGCATACAGTTATAATTTCAATTCCAAGTGAACACCCACTCAATCCCTTTGACGGTAATCCTTGCCAAAGCTTTAATACATAGGGTGAAATCTCCCAAGGCTAGAACTTTTTCTTGGCAGAGCAACATCAAGGGGATGGAAAACACTTTGAAAGAAGGACCTAAGTTTTGGGTTTTTTAAAATTTTTACACATTAAAGCTTTATCTTTGCCAAGTGCTTCTTCAAGTTTCCGCCTGCAATGTCTAAAGGATAGAGTGCCTTGTGAGATTTTGCTGCAATGGAATTTGTTAAAGGACTTCATGTGGTTATACCTTCAGAGATAGCCTAAAGGCCCTGGCACTCACATTCTCAACCTGGCTCCAGTGATTTCTGTGCTCCTCTGCTGGTCTTCTCAGAGTTCAGGTATAGAATCCACATCGCTATAATAGTTTCACTGAGTCTTTTTCCCTTAAAATTTCACTCCTTCATTTGTGATTATCCTGTTTTTCCATTCTCAAAATTTATATTATTTCTAAGTTTACTTCTTTTGCATTTTATCACAGCACCCATTAATTTATAGATACATGAAGAAAAATTATAAACAAATCAGCAATTTCCTCTGGCTGAGCTACTCTGCCATATTAACCCTGTGTGAGGATTTTTTTGGGCCAAATTAAGCACTTTTTTTTTCTATTCTAACCTTTATTTTCTTTGTTCTATTACTTCTCATTTGGGGCTTCTACAATAATGATTTGTTATTCTACTCCATATAGTTCCCTGTTATTCATTCCTTCACCCTCATCCTCAAGCCTTTAACTGAAGAGTTTTTTTTTTTTTTTTAATTAAAAATTTGGGTGGGTGTTTATTATGTAGTATGACTGATCTAGAACACATACTGAATCTATTCAGCCCCCTCCAAAAAATATTTAATTTTAGTAAATTGTCCATATTTATTAATATTTCTACTCTACCCAAATAGTGAAGAGGTAAAACAATAGCTCTCCAAGGCAGGGAGTCTCAAGAATTGAGAAAATTTTGTGAAGGATAAGTATCCCCAGCTAACCAGCATCAAAGGGGGAGGGATGCTGGTTTCAAATAACCTGCTCTTCAGTGGCCCTACATCTTCCTTTTCTGAGACCCAATCTCTTATCTCCCTTTCATGACTCAAGGGCATAAGGATTAGAACACTTCAATACCATTTAATTTGTGAAAACTAATTAAATATGTAAATGGCAATTCATAGGGTAAAGATCAAAGATATGAAACTAGTACTAGAAAATATTTTCCTTTGTAAAATAAGGCAAGTATGGGGCACCTAGGTGGCTCAGTCGGTTAAGCATCCAACTTTGGCTCAGGTCATGATCTCACAGTTTGTGAGTTTGAACCCCACATCAGGCTCTGTGCTGACAGCATCTGTTTCAGACTCTGTGTCTCCTTCTCCCTCTGCCCCTTCCCTGTTCTCTGTTTCTCTCTCAAAAATAAGTATATATTTAAAAATTAATTAATTAAAGCAAATACATTGTACAAAGCAAAACAGAAGTATCCACTACTATTGTAACTAACTGTCAAGGATATTAAAACATCAATGGGCAAATTTATCATGAGAACCTATTTGGAAAATTCAGAACATTTGGTTTAAGATGATAACATTAGGGTGATCGTATATATTGTCCAAGATTGGACACTTGCAAAAGTGAAATAAAGCACTATGAATAATTATGTTGAATGAGAGGTATAAACTGAGACTGTCTCTAACCAAACTGAGTCATAAGATCATTCCAAAAAAAATTACAGATAAACTACATACACTTAATATACAGCCCATAATTCCATAACTACTTTTCTTTTTTAAGTTTTATTTTTATTTATTTTGAGAGAGAGAATAGAGAGCAAGTGGGTGAGTGACAGAAAGAGAGGGAGACAGAATCCCAAGCAGATTCTGTGCCGATGCGGGGCTCAAACCCACAAACCGTGAGATCTTGACCTGAGCTGAAATCAAGTCAGACCCTTAGGCGACTGGGCCACGTTGGTACCCCATAACTACTTTTTAATAAAAATGACATAAGATCCCCAGATAACATAAACAAAGTAGAAAGAAAAATACAGATAAATTATGAGGAACCAGCTTCTATAAAAAGCATGAAAAAGCAGACAGAAAAACTACCATTATAATTAGGGAATACACAACCAGTATTCTAGAATGGAAAAGACAGTGGACAATTGGAATAAAAGAAGTGTCTTGATTTCTCTTTCAACGGAACATACAACTGAATTATAAAATGGAGAAACCTTTAAAAAAAATCTCTACTCCAATCAGCATGATTAAATTAAAAATAAAAGTATAAGTTGATCATCTAAGAGTATTTGTTATTTATCTGATAGTTTAGTCATTAGCAATGATTAAAACTTCAGTGGAATAAACTTTAGGCTGACAGACTCAGGAACACATTAACTATTGGTTGACGGTTTACACACTTCCAGGATATGAGCATGCACTTAATTTATCAATAGGCTTAAGAAATGTTTCCTATTAACTAAAAGAGTTGAAATGTATGAAAACAGAAAACACTTTTTATAAATATTTATAACCTAAAACATTTATTCAATACCTGTTTTCACATAAAAATAGGCTAGAATTTGTTCTAAGAACATTATTAACAGCTACTCCTTGTTCACAAACAACGTTCATTTCATCTATAAAAGGGAAGCCAATAAAAGTTGCAAAAAAATCACAGAACTCTCGAAGAGAAAAAAATCATAATTGCTTTTAGAGCTGTAAATATATTAAATCCATCATTAAGAAAACATTCAACTTATACAACACTGAAATATGTTTGGATCATTAATAATATCATAACCTTTTTTATCTAACATACTATGTATAACATTTGCTCTATTTAGAAAGGCTTGTAAAGCAAAACTATGATATTTATCTTATTATCATTGGAAGAAATTTCAAATACTTAAATTTTTTTTTTTTAATTTATTATTTCTAGGAGACAGAGAGAGAGAGACAGCATGAGCGGGGGAGGGTCAGAGAGAGAGGGAGTCACAGATTGAAACAGGCTCCAGGCTCTGAGCTGGCACTCAGCACAGAGCCCGACGCGGGGCTCGAACCCACGAACTGCGAGATCATGACCCAAGTGAAAGTCGGACGCTTAACCGACTAAGCCACCCAGGTGCCCCAGAAATTTCAAATACTTAAAATGACAGTCAAAGTTACCTCTACTTTAAAGACTCTGTCCTTGTTTACATAATATCACCTGTGCTTAGCAAGCTGTAAACAAATATTTCATTCTATAATAAATAAATTTGAATTTATGATGAAAATATTTAAAAATCTATTTAGGATCCCTAACTTCTAACTCAACTTTTAGAACCAAACAAAGCTACAACGTCCTTTATTTTTGTTTTTGCTCTAAATTCTTTGCAGTAAACACTAATATCAGAATTTCCTACATAAAATTAGATTTTTTTCACACAGATATGAACAGAGTTTCTTATTTTTCATTGATATAAGGAACAAAATGTGTTCTATTTCCCCTAGTATATCAACATCAATAAGTCATTATTTCCTTCACCAGAAAAATTAATACAAATGAACTCATAGAAAATAAGGGAGTGCTATTGAGTTGGATGTTTTCTTAAAGATCAGTAACTTACCACAAGTTCTGAATGCAGATATTTTTCATCTGAAACCCTATGGTATTGAGGGTAAATAGGTTTTAATGCTAATAAACTTGCCAAGATTTTTTGGTTTTACACAAATAATTGACTTCAGGGTCTCGTGAAGTGATTTTTTTTTCATTCTGTTTTGCTTTGTTTTAATTTAAAATCTATCTTTGTTTTGTGGCTCCAAAGCACTGTGACTTCAGGGATGATAAGCTGCCTCCTTCCTCCACTTTTGGGCCTGTTTAAACCTCCCTCGGTCTCACCAAAGCACTGTGGTTACAACAGGCATGATTTGGTGGGACCATTAATTTGTTTGAGGCTATAATTTTTGCTCCAGTAACTAGCACTTCATTAGGTTGAAATAGTTTCATTATGAAAGGAAATATTCACAGAGAATTTGACCAATGAATGGAAAATTACAAAGTTTCCAACCAGTTTGATCCAGATGAAATGTAAAGTTTATTAATAAAATTGGTTTATGTTTTGAATTTTCTAAATTTTTTAATCATAGGAGAATGAAGACAAGAGGTATGTGTAAGCTTTCAAGTTTACCACAGAGAAGCAAAAATGGCATATAAAAATACTTAATTACTCTTTTAAAACGTGTCAGCCTCTATTTCACTGAGCAAATATATGTTTTGCTTTCCTTAAAAATATATATGGTATCTCCTGGACTTTATACTCTTATTTAAACACACAAATGCAGTCTTGTTTCATTTAATTCATTCATTTCAGAGCTATTTACTGAGCACACACTTGGATCAAAGCATTGAACTAGAGCACCGAGGCAGAGAAACCCAACGTCTGTCCTTTTCCCAGGAACTAATGTTACAGGCAGTGATACAGAAATTACATAACCAGAGTCAAGTTATTTCGTTATGGTCATGGTAAGTGGCATGAAGGTGAAATCCAGGATACCAAAAATTCTTCTCTGAAGAAATATCACCTAAGTTCACATGTGAAGAATGAACAGATATGGCTTAGGTAAAGGAGGAAGATAGAAAAGATAATTCATAAGAACAGACACTTGAGGTGGAAAATAGCATGACTCATTTGAGAAAATGAAAAGAAAAAAAGGCTGGGGGGCTTCAACGTAGAACACAAAGAACCAATTGGAAAAGAGTGCTGACTCTGGAGTCAGACAGTTTGGATTCAAACCCTGCCTTCACTGTCATTTCCACATTATATGATATTGAGAAACTTCAATTTCCTCATCTATAGGATTGAGATAATAACAGCGTTGACTCCATAGTCATTACAGATTAAATAGTTAACACTTAAAAGTTTATGGTGGTGCCAGGCACATAGGAAATTCTACAAAAATACTAGCTCGTATTAAAATTGGCATTAACTCTAACCAGAGCCTAAATATTACTTTATTGCACTTTTCCTTCTCTGAACATACTGTATCCTCAGTTAAACAGTGGGACTGGGAACAAGGATTCTTCATATTCCCACTGTCAAAATTGCACAAAGTAAAGCAAATGGATATTGTGGCGAAAGAACCAGCATACATTTTCAAATCATCCTTTGCAAAGATCTCTAAAACTAATCCCAGGAAATTCAACTTTTCTTGTGGTGGTGGTGGTGATCATCATTTTTTGGCTTAGTTTTGCCTTAACAATGCTAAATTTTTAAGACTGGAGAACATTTAGACTCTTATAGTAAACTTTCTTTTATATATTTTAAAAAATTTTTTTAACATTTATTTATTTTTGAGAGAGAGAGAGAGACAGAGACAGAGCATAAGCAGGGGAGAGGCAGAGAGAAAGGGAGACAGAATCTGAAGCAGGCTCCAGGCTCTGAGCTGTCAGCACAGAACCTGACGTAGGGCTCGAACTCACGAATCGTGAGATCATGACCTGAGGTGATGTCTGATATTTAACTGAGTGAGCCACCCAGGCACTCTCTTTTACATATTTTTTTTAAATGCAGCCTTATAGTATGAAAGTGGGGTCTATAATACAAAATAATGCCATGTAAACATATTTCTATATCTTTGAACCAAACTGTAAATGTATACTTTAATGTTGATTTTCAGTTTTTGTTCTTTTCTTATCCTTCTTTCCTTCCTTCCTACTTTTATTCATTCTTTACTATGTAGCTAACGTAAGCTATATCTTCTTTATTTCTTTTGAGCCTTGGCCATTCAAATCTAGATATTTCTTATCTCGTTAGTCAATTATTTTTCCTTTCCTGTTCATCTTTGAAGACAATAATATTTAGGCCTCTGGGCGCCTGGGTGGCTTAGTCGGTTAGGCGTCCAACTTTCGCTTAGGTCATGATCTCACGGTTCGTGGGTTCGAGCCCCGCGTCGGGCTCTGTGCTGACTGCCAGCTCGGAGCCTGGAGCCTATTTCAGAGTATGTGTCTCCCTCTCTCTCTGACCCTCCCCTGCTCACACTGTCTCTCTCTCTCTCCTAGAAATAAAATATATATATATAGGCCTCCTAATTGTAAAAGGATTAGCAAAGCCAGTTATTTTAATACCATTTGTTATATGTGCAGGAGATGACTCTAGCCCTATTCTTTGACCTGAGGTCATAAAGTTCTCATATATAGCCTATAAATACAGAATTTACTATAGACACCAGCAAACCCACTGATAGTAATGTTCATAGTCCAAGTACTTATCTGACACTCCTAGTGCAACAGAAATTCAGACTCTGGAAAAATCCCTCTATGCTCTCCTGGAAAGATTCCCAGCTTTACTGATATTCACTCAGGAAGAGATTCAGGATTTTTCTAAATTTATCTGAAAATGAAACTTCTCAGGGGAATGACTATAATCCATTTATAGTCTGGATCTTCTTGAACATCTATCCTGAAATCTGCCTACAATCATCAAAGACTAAAAGTATTCACTCCTGAAGCCCAATCTAATACTTGCCTTATTTGGTTTTCAAATTATATGTTTGGGGCTCTCAAATGGTCATTAAAAGCTGCTAACACCCTTATACTTCCCCAGCTATCTTATTTCTAAATGTGATGCTTTTAAACTATATGTAACATCATGAATTATCTCATTTCTGTTTTCACTTCTATGCTTTTTCCTGATTATAAAATTAATAATCAGATCATTATGAAAAATTAAGCAGAATAACACACATCTATCATTACCCACTTCCCCAAGAAGAGTTACTGTATTTCAGCACATTTTTTCTCTAAATTTCTAATGCTATTTAAATAAAAGTGCATTTATTTTCTCATGGAGTTAAAGTCCATAAATATATTTCTCTATTCAAAATGAAATGTAGGAAGTCTATATCCACCTGTCCTTCCCCTTCTTGCATCTTCTTGCATTACAATATAAAGAGGAGCATACATTTTTCTGATGTCACCATCTCCAGGGCAATGTATTTTTCCAGTTTAAAAAGTACAATGAGAAAGTTACACATTAAAATCAATAACCCTCTTCAGACAGTAAGAGAGAAAGATGTCTTAAGTTGAACAAAGACACAAGCTATTATCCTTTCTGGATTTCTGCATTTAGAGAAAAAAAAAAAACATAAAAAGAAGGCATTAAGCTCTCCTTTACTTTTTATTTTGACAAAAAAATTTGCCATCATGGTTAAATCATATTTCATAATTCTGGGGTATTTAAAGTTAAATCACACACCAAGTAATTGTGGTTGAATGTGGATCCATCCATTCAGGGTTTTTTTGTAAACACATACAATTATCTAAAGTGCATTAACCACGACTATTTGTTTTGTGAGGAAATAGCATTTTTTCTGAGTGTCGCATATGAAAATATGATAATATCCAGATAAAGGCTAAAACTGTTGTCTGATTTCTAAAATGAAGAAGGAATTTCACCACAGGGGCCACGTCGACAAAAAGCAAACTTAAATGAAGAAGACAGAAAATTCACTTTGGGGTCATTTAGTAGATTTTGCACTCCATTGGGGTTTATTCATAGAAACAGCATAACTTTGTAGAAACAAGGTTCATAGTCAAAAGATTCTCTTATACTTCCTTTTCTGTTCTTAGTCCTAGGTTGACCAGAAGAACAGACAACTGCTAAAGAAATTATTTTCAGTTTTTTTTCTTTTTCCTCTGATGCCCACAGATCATGGAAAAGATACACACTGGGATAGAAGTGGAATATTACAATTATTACAAATAACTATCAAACCTAACAACATTAGGGCCATGACAGTTACTGATCTACAATGTTCAATATGTTTAAAACCTCACCCAATTTATATATGAGATTTCTCCTTAACCATCAGGAAAACCAGTCAAAGAGTTAATACTTCTCTGCAAGTTTGTTAGAGAAATGGAATTGTCTAATGTTCTATCCAGGCTCTAATACCAGAGTGCAAAAGTGAGGTACTGAGGTAGGTGTGGGATAGATTCACTATTGGTAGGTAGAAAGGAAAATGCATTGAAATTAAGTCACACTTTGCTTATCTATCTTATGGGATTAACATTTTGACCAACCTTGTCTAGATTATCCATCACACACTGCTTCTCCTTCTTCATTTTTTCATCATGTGAAATAATGATCTTCATCTTTTCAGCATGTAGACAAGTGGTCTACACACTGGGGTATGTGGTTCAAAATCAGTCATTAAAGTATGGGGAGAAAATAGTAAAACTTCTTTCAATATTAATTTTTATTGAAAAACTAAATTGTCTCAGTAAGATTTACTATGAGTTTGACTTTGTCATAGTGTATAAATGAACATATAATTATGAGGAATATATACTCTATGCATTTTTACTATAGAGGCAAAGAATAAGTAACGTTTGAAAAAATTGTCTCTGCCAACTAACATTGCTGTATTAGAGAATGTTCTTGAGAAAATAAGCAAAAACTCTCCCTGTCCCACCCCTGCTTGTCTTTTACAGAAGTGGAGATATATTCCCAGAATACAACTCATAAAATAAGGTATGCTTCTATAAGGGGCTTTGTGAGATGGGTTTCTTTATGTCTGCGTGGAGAGTTCTCTGGCTACATTTCTAAAGAGCTTTTATGTTGGTCCAGTCTTCAACATGACTCCACCTTCCAGGCTTTCCATGTTTGTGTAGTTCCCTTCCCCCTTGACTAGGGCTGACCTGTGCAACCTACAGAATACTGAATAAACTACCGCATGTGACTTTCAAAACTAGGTTTTAAAAAGCATTATGACTTCCACTTTGCATTCTTGGATCACTTACTCTGGGAAAACCAGTTGCCTTGCCACGAATATATTCAAGCAGACCCATGGTGAGGAATTAAGACTTCCTAGATTATCTAGCAAGAAACTGAGGCCTCCTAGCAAAACCCAACAAGGAATTAAGATTTATTAGAAACAGCTAGCAAGAAACTGACATTTTCTGCAAACAGTTATGTGAGTGAAACATCTTGGAAGCAAATCTACAGCTTCAGTCAGGTCTTCGGATGATTATGGACCCGCCCAACATCTTGACAACATTGGGAAGGACTCTGAGCCAGAAAGACCTAGCTCCACTACTTCCAATTACTCACCCACAGAAACTCTGAGCTAATAAAAGTCTATTATTTTCAGCTTCTAACTTTTAGGGTAATTTGTTATTCAGCAATATACAATCAATACAATTTTGTTCAATCAGCACTGTTCTAACAGAGAATACACACACATCCAAACATTGGACCCACCATATTAAAATAATGATAGGGGTGCCTGGGGGGCTCAGTCAGTTAAGCATCTGACTTCAACTAAGGTATTCATCTAACAGTTTGTGAGTTTGAGCCCTGCATCAGGCTCTATGCTAATAGCTTAGAGTCTGGAGCCTGGTTCAGTTTCTCTCCCTTTCTGCCCCTCCTTCACTCATACTCTGTCTCTCTGTCTCTCAAAAATAAACATTAAAAAAAATCAAATAATGATAAAAATAAGTCCCCTTCTGTACATTTGACATTGTAATATTTGTAAAAAGCAGAAAGGGAAAGCTGATGAGTAAGCTTGAGGAAAATGAGTCAATCTTTCTAGTGAAATTTCTATTTCAAATAGAAATTTCTATTCTATTTCAAAGTGAATTTTTTTTAAAAATTTTTCTGAATGTTGCTGAACATTCTAGCCAATTAAATTCCCCTTAATTCTAAAATATCACAGACATAACTCTCTGGTCTTCCTCTATGTGACAGTAAAAATAACAGAATTTAGTTTCTTCTTCTTTAAGATCTATGTATATTGTTGGCTTTCCATGTTACTTTCTTTTTGAACTTTGAAGAAAAACTGCTTCAATATAGCTACATAACTGCATTAATCCCATAGTCTCAAAAGCACTTAAATATACTGTTTAATCTATGCTGATCTCCTACAATCTAAGAATATTTCCCAATTAATTTTCCAAATATCTTTTTAATCCCCTCTCAGCAAACTAAATGATTCTTCAAGGAAAACAGAGTTTGCTCTTCTTTTGTTGTTCCTCGGAGTGACTAGAAATTAAGTTTTACATATAGTAAGAGCTCTGTCAATAAATTTGGTTAATAATAAAAAAACGATAGACTTTGGTAAGAAATTATACTAATATCTAATACAGTAAAATACAGTAAATTAACACAGAAAAAAATTATTCTATGTGTCAAATAATGAACATACCAGCATAATAATGCACCATAAATCTCTTGGTTATGAGCACATTGGCCTTATACTACACTATCAGTATCAATCTCCACCAAATTAAACTTTTGTAATCAAAGTCAATACCTATAATGTAGAGCTAATTGACCTTTAAAATAAGAAATTCAAAGATATGTTTGATTTTATTTCAATCGACTAAAAATACTGATCATCTAGGATAAGCAGGATTACAAGGCATCTTACTTACATTTGAATTTCAAGTTTATCTGGCCAGAGTTTCTGTAGGAGGCCTGCAGTGTCCTTATGGGGCCCTTCCCATTGACCCACTGATGATTAAGCCAGCAGTTTCCCAATAGGTCCCATCCATTAGCTGACCTGAGACCTACAATGCAGGGAGAAAAGATCGATTGGGCGAATCGAATCTTGTGTCATAATTTTAAAATTGTTAAACAAGGGGGTCATGTACACTAAATAGTTGTGACTGCCATGCTGGGTCATAGGGAAATTCATGAGAAAGATAGAAAGGAAACTGATAAAGGGAAAACACAATAGAGCAGACTCAAGTAGAAGTGAGGAGAGAGTCCTTGAGGCCCCTAAGAAGTGAGATCACTTCCATTTCACATAAAATTTGTCTATACTTCCACACCTGTTTCTCTGCATCTTTAAACTAACTCCCACTCCCTTTTAACATGAGCAACTCTGAGTGGTTTTTGTTCCTTGCACCATCAAAAACATTGGCTATAAAATATCTTTAGGGTAAATATAGAAGTGAATGGGAATATTAAATCAGTAAAGTAGCATCAGTGAAGATGCAGAGATACTTGAGAGCAATAAAAATGAGATAAACCTTAATTTACTCCTCTTGTTTAAGGAAACTTTTTCATAGCAATCTCATTTACCATCACAGATTCAACTACTAGAGAGAGAGATGATTCCCAAATCTAATTTTCGACCCAGAACCTTCCCCTGAGAAATTTAGATTGCCTTCTAGACCTATCTACCTAAATTTATAATGACATTTTATATTCAACAAATTCAAGTTCAAGATCATTATTTCCCCTTAGTTAATTCTGCTTCAGTATTTTCTATCTTGAATAACCACCATCTTACTCGAGTTATATTTTAAATTCACCTTTGACATCTTTTACACCTTTAAATTTCACTATTCTCCCTGCCCTTACACACACCTATTCACCTATTCTCAGTTGACAACTGACCTGTTTAACATTCTTCAAACATGCATCTTCTCCTTCATTTCTAGCATTACTGCACTAGGTCATCATCTGTCCTCTGATGCAGCCAAAACAGTGGCATATATGTTCACATATACTGATGATTAGGTACATATACCTGTGCTTTGGTACAGAAGACTAGAAATCAAACTATTAGTCATGGAAACTTTTTCTCCTCTCTAAATTGAAGTAAGGATTGGAGATGACATAAGTGTCATTTTTTCCTCCTTTCTTTCCAAATCATTTCCTTTTCCTTTCTTTCTAAAGTCACCGTTGTTTCCACCATGATCTACCTCAGGTCATTATTTATTCATCTAATTCATCTACCAACCCTCATTTTTGCTATCAATTCACTCCTAAGACTTTGCCTTAATTTCTTGGTGATTTTATTGTTTGTGCATTCAACACAACTTCTGTCATATTTCTTGATTATTTCGACTTTCACATACAAAATCTTCCCAACATCCTGGCATCAACGGGCATTGACTTCCTCTCCTCCAGTGAGATTTTCCTCAGCCACACCTCAATCTTACACTACCAAAAAAGGTATGTCCTTCAGTGTCTGAACTGTAAATACCCCTTATCTCATCATCATCTCTTCTATTTTCCATTCACTCCATCTGGTATACAATTCTAAAAATCCTTTACCAATACCTGGACCCTCCATTGATCCTAATAACATTCATGCTTCTCATTCTCCTTTTATCTTTACCCAATTTATAATATACTACATATCATTAGAACCACTTTCTTTCATATGCCCTTAATTCTTCGCCTCTCTCCTACCATTTCCCTGGCCCTGAAAGATTTCAAGCCCTGAAGAAATTCAATTATCTATATACTCTGTGCTATCCCCAAGTAGCTGAATGTGGTGTGGGAAAAGCACACATCCATTAAGCTCAAGTGGGCCCTTAAAATTACATGGAAATTTATTTATTTGCCCCAGTTGATTTACTCTCCTACCCTCCCAGATAACTTTCATACTTTCTCCTATTTCCTCAAACTTTCAACACATCCTCTCTGCTTGCCTTTCTCTGTTGAGAGAACAGGAACAATCAGACAAGAACCTACATTTGCACATATACTAACCTGCCTACCTCTGAACCCATATATTTTGTCTTTACTCCTTCTAGAAGAAATAAAATTATCAGTGTCCCACTGACAGTCTATCTCTCCATGTGAGTACTGGAGCTTACCTCCCTGTCTCTACTCAAAAATATCATTCTAGGGGCACCTGGGTGGCTTGGTCAGTTGACTGACTTCAACTCAGGTGGTGATCTCATGGTCCGTGATTTCAAGCCCTACATCAGGGTCTGTGCTGGCAGCTTGGAGCCTGGAACCTGCTTCAGATTCTGTGTCTCCCTCTCTCTCTGCCCCTTTCCCACTCTTACTCTGTCTCTCTCACTCTCAAAAATAAATAAACATTTTGAAAAAGAGTATCATTCTAGCAATATTCTCCCTCTTTCCTGCCTTGTCAATTTGTTTTTCTCTACTGGGTAATTCCAACAGATTATAAGTATGCTGTAACATACCCCATCTTACAAACAACTCTTCTTTGGAAGGTGCACATTACAGGTTTGCTACTGCCCCATGTCCTTACTCATTTATAATGTCAAGCTCTTCAAAAGAGTGGTTTATCAGTTCTCATCTCTAGCTCCAATTTTTCTTCCTACTTTCTCTTCAACCTAGTTCAGTAAGGCTTACACCACTAACAGTTCTCCATTTAAATGTCATCAGTGAACCACACACTGCCAAATCCAGCCATGAGTTTTTATACACTCTCTCCTTCTGGAAATATTTTCTTGCCTTGTTTTTAGGACTCCAGATTGTCTTAGTTTGCTTTCTATCTCTTCAGACTATTTTCCTGGTTTCCATCTACCCTGTTCTCCAAACACCCTACTTTCACCATCAATTTCTAAACACTGGAGTGCCCAAGAATTAGTCTTTGTACTTCTTCTCTACCTACAATTACTCCCCAAAGTAGAATATCATCCAATATCAAGACGTCATAAACCCTTTTACATGCTGATGATCTCTAATTCTGTATCTACATGGTTTCACTTACATCCTGTAATCTGGACTTAACTAATCACTGATTTGCTCAACATACTCCTAGTTATCTATTTCGCATCTCAAACCCCAAACCACACACCTAATATCCTCCTATTCCTCAAAAAAAAAACAACAACAAAAACATTCTACTTGAATCTTCATCATAATATTAAATAACAATTTCACCTATCCTGTGTTTAAGATGAAAACATTAAAAATATTTATTATCTTCCCTTATTCTCTCACATATACATCCACGTTATCTACAAACTCTGTTAGTAAAAACCCAAAATATATTTGAAATATGATTAGTCTCCTTTGATGTTCTTTGCTTTTCCTTTGCTACCCACAGTTTACTCACTACTGATTAACCAGAAACAACCTTTAAAAATTTAAATTAGCCATCAACAGATGAATGGATCAAGAAGATATGGTTCATCTATACAATGGAATACTCCATGGCAATGAGAAAGAATGAAATCTGGCCATGTGTAGCAACATGGATGGACCTTGAGGGTGTTATGCTGAGCGAAATAAGTCAGGCAGAGGAGGACAGCCATCATATGTTTGCACGTATAGGAGGATTAGGAGGAACTTAATGGAGAACCATGGGGGAGAAGAAGGGGGAAAATGGGGAAGGGGAGAAGAAGGGAGGCAAACCACGAGAGAATCTTGAATGTTGAGAACAAACTGAGGACTGATGGGTGTGGGGGGGAGTGGAAGGGGTGTGATAGGCATGAAGGAGGGCACTTGTGGGGATGAGCACTGGGTGTTATATGGAAACCAACTTGACAATAAACTATTTTTAAAAAATTTAAATTAGAACATAACTTTTCTACTCCAAACCTTTCGAGGGCTTCTCACTTTACTAGGAATTAAACCAGAAGCTTTATAGTGGCCTTGTAGGTCACCAGCATGATTAATGCTGTCTCCCTCTAGGACCACTATATAGTCATATTATTGTCCAATCTATGACCTTTCTGACTTCTAAATGTGCCACACATTTACTGTTCCTCTGACCATACAGAACTTCCTTTAGATATGTATAGTGTTCACCCACTCTCTTCTTTATAGTCTCTGCTCAAATATCTATAGATAGGATCTTCCCTGATCAACTTACCTAAAACAGCAAACTTTGCTTTAGGCAGACCTCATCCCACTTATTCTTCTTTATTTCTTTCCATAGAACATACAAGAATCTAAAACAGTATATGTTTTTATTTGAGCATTTTCTGTCTCCTTCAAATCAAATACATATTGGGGTGCCTGGGTGGCTCAGTCGGTTGAGCGTCCACTTTCAGCTCAGGTCATGATCTCACAGTTCTGGGTTTGAGCCCCGCGTCAGGCTCTTTGCTGAGAGGTGGCTCAGAGCCTGGAGCCTGTTTCAGATTCTGTCTCTCCCTCTTTCTCTGACCCTCCCCTGTTCATGCTGTCTCTCTCTCAGAAATAATTTTTTTTAAACATTAAAAAAAGAACAAATCAAATACATATTTCAAAAGGACAAGAAATTTATTTGATAATGGCTGCCTTTGATATGACCTATTTAATACCTCACATATTAAGCAATGGATATTTATTGAATTGAATGGATAATAATAAATAATAAATGGATTTAAGAGAAGCACAATTCAAACACTGGTATCTAAAAGAGATTTTGCCTGTGGACTTTATAACATTTTAGTGCAGTAAAATTTTCTAAATTTATCTAAAGTAAATACAATGAAAGTTTTCATACAATTTCATATCAAGTCTTTCAACATGAACTAATAGCCTAAATGACAATAATTTTACAAGAGGCTAATCAAATGTAGCCTACATACACAGTTTTCTGATAATCTGGCTTAATTTAAAGACTAACTTTGAGTTTCCAGACAAATAAAAGGACATCTTTCAGGATCACAATTTATTCCAAATAAATTTGGGGGAAGTATTAGTCAGCTATGAGATTAAAGATACAGTATTTTCTGATAGGGACATAGGGGCATAACAATCTACTGTACCCATCAGCCAAATACAAAGAAGGATTTCTCTCCTCTTGTGGAAGCTGAGAAACTGTAAAACATTCCATGTATAAATAAAAGACCAAACCATTTTTGCCCAGATTTGATCTAAGGGAACATCCATGGATAAGGCCAAAGTTTCCCAAACAACTATTGTGAATTTACTCCAGTACACATTGCTATGAAATGATTCAGAAAAAAAGAACCTCTATCAAGTAGTATGAGATGAGTCTGGGCAAGTTAAACTATTCTTTCTACTAGATATTTCTTACCAGAACCATCTCTTTAAGAGCTCTCTGGAAAAAAAAGACTGTATCTTCTGTACATGGACACACCAGCACATATAAATTATATAATAAGCAAGTAAATTTTTTATCTATAAACTAGGATAAGGGGCCTGGTGGCTAAGCAGTTAAGTTTCCAACTCTTGAGTTTGGCTCAGGTCATGATTTCAAGGTCATGAGTCCCATGTTGGGCTCTGTGCTGGGCATAGAGCCTGCATAAGATTCTCTCTCTGCCTCTCCCAGGTTCATGCTCTCTCTCCCTCTCCATCTCTCAAAACAAAACAAAACAAAAACAAAAGTAGGATAAATAAGTTCACATTAAATAAAGAAAGAAAAGCACAAGTATTACTTTATTATTTTACCTTGACTTAAAGTATGTTAACCTCTATAGAGTGTTTACTAAATACCTGATATTGTATCAAGTAGTTTTCAAAAGAAACTCTATTTTAATCTAATGAAAGAGCTCATTGACAAATGAGATTAAAGAGGCTCAGGGTTTTATGTAAATTTCCCCAGATTATAGAGTTAATAAATGGAAGAGCCAGTACCTAAACTCACAATGACAACCTCTGGAGCTGGGGCTTTTTAGCAAGGCAATGTGCAGTCTCTACCCTGAGATGACTATAGATGTGGAAATCCTCATAGCAGTTCAATGAAACTGTAAGAAAGCAAAAAAGCAATCCAGAAGCTATAGGGAAATTGTATCATAACCTAAACATGAGGAGAGAAAACAGGATGAAACTCTGAGGCAAGATTAGAGATAGCCATGATTGAACAATGTCCACTGAAGGGCAGCAATAGTGATGATTTATTAGTTCTGACACTATCATCTTATCCCAGAGATGGACAAGAAAATCTGTTTGGAGAACAAAGAAGGAAAACAATAGAAAGAGAAAACCCATTTGGGAAACAAAGAGGAAAAACAATAAAAAGAGGCCCAGAGATAGTTTCTCAGAGGAATTGATCCTTGAAGGATAAGATCCACTGCCAGCAAGTGAAGTGAAGAGAAGGAAGGAAGAAGAAAACAGAGGCAAATGCAAGGCTTGATGAAGGAAAAAACACAGCAACTGCAGGGAATAGTGAGTAGGGATGGCTACAGAGGGAAGGATTTCTTCAGAGAAGTAATACCAGAAAGGAGACTAGTTGAGTTGCTAAAAAAATGTTCCCACATTTCTAAATTTGCATTTATAAATTCCTCTCTGTAAATAACATGTTGTATACCCAACCCTAGATATAAAATAGAAAATATCTGAAATTTCTCTAAAAGGCAGAGAATCTCTAAGAATATGCAAACCACCGGATGCTGGACAGGTTCTGGGAGAACTTAAATGCGATCCATGTGATTGAAATGATGAAGATAAAAACAGAACTGGAAAAGGCAGAAAATAAATTGGGTAAGAAAAATGGAAATGATGCTAGAAGGTCTATCATTTTCTTGGCCTAAAGGAGAAGAGCCTGATTGAAAGAGCTGGAATTAAGCAAGTTTGTTTTTATTCTTTAGTTTTAGGAGATCTGGATAAAACTAAATGATTCTGTTGACAGAAGTTTTTAAATCATGAATTGTGGTCCATCTTTTCTAACCTTAAATCTTTAAGTCTTTTGAAATTTACCATTAATGGCTGATGATAACTAATACAGCAGTAGTTAGCTAATGCTGTGAAATTGTCATGATCTATGGGGGGGCAGCGCATAACAGGTTGGAGCTTCAGTGCTGTGGGCTGATGGAGAAGAGCAAATATCCCAGACTAGAAAAGTGCTTACCAACCAAAAAGGGTTCTGCTCACTAAAAGACAGTTTTGTCTGTCAAAATCTGGCTTCATTTGAGCTAATCTTGATATCCAAGGCTTTCAATCTATTGTTGTGAGTAAAGTAGCAAGACTTTCCAGTCTATTCTACTAACTAAGGGTAGCTGCTTACATAGACTGAACAATTATGGTTTGACTGGAAGAAAGAAAACATTTTTCATCCTGGGAGAACTGTACCTGTATCAGTGATGCTGTTTCCAATTATTTCCATTGATTGTATCAAGATACGCTGCCCAGTTTAGAATGACCTAAAGAAATAGGTAAAACTGAGCCTGCAGAGGACAAAAAGTTCTGAACACAATGAAAGTAGTATCTGACAACAAGTTACTTCTTGACTTTTTTCTTGTTATTTCATTCTTACTTTATTACTATCTTTTTGAACATTACTGGCATTTGCAGCTAAATGGTAAATTCTCAAGGAAGAAGACCTCCCCTCACATATTTATTTCACTGAACACTTAATAGGTGCTTGATTTATGCTGATTCACTTTGTAAACATAAAGCTTCTAAAGTAGGAAAAAAAGAAAGAAAGATTAAAGAATGACATCGGCAAGATGGTAGGATAGGAAGCCTCAGGCCCTCTTCTCCCACAGAAACACTGGTTCAACGGCAATACATGAACCAACTCTTTCTATGAGAAATCCAGAAACCAGTAAGGGCACCCTGTACCCCAGGTAAGTGTAAAACCCGTTACAATGAAGCAGATAGGAAAATTTTTGGAACTCCCTCTCTTATAATTTTTTCAAAGATTTTTTTTTATGTTTAAGTAGTTTCCACACCCAACCTGGGGCTCTAACTCATACATAACCCTGAAATCAGGAGTCACATGCTCTAACCCACAAAGCCAGCCAGGTGTCCCTGGAACTCTCTTACCATGGTCTCTCCACCCAACACAAGGGCTGTGATCAGGAGAAAACTCCAAGCTCCTACCTTTGAGGGTAAGAAGCTGCCTGGGGAAAGAGGGCTGTCCAAAGGATTGTCTTCTGTCTCACTGTGTCCAAGTGATGTCAGAGCCCTGCATAATCTAGATGTCAGGGGGCCATTGAGAACAATAACAACAAAAAGGTGTATAGCATTCTGCTGCTTCAGAGGATGCATGGTAGAACAGACAAAAGCTGATACAGATCAGTGACTCTTCCTCAGGGGAAAAAGATGAGGGGAGCATGTGTTCAGAGTTCCAGACCTGGGGGACCAATTTCTGTCTAGCCCAGTTTGGGGAACTGTTGTGACCTTACATAATCTAAATGCTCAGAGATTACTGGGAACAAAAAAGGGGAGGGGGAGGGTCATGTTGCTGGTTCAAGGACCTGTGGTATAGCAGACAGACACCAGAGGGAGCAAGAGATTACAAACTCCTAAAGAAAAAGAAACTAGCATATCCCTTTAATTAGGAATCTTAACAAAGGACTTGTTTTGTATACATTCATAACTAGAGACACATCCACAGAAAAGGGTTGGGAAGCCCCAAGATCTCTCTAACTGGACTGATGGATGAAAGTCCTTCCCTGTATGGAGCCAGTCCATAAAGGCCAGGAAAGGTAGCTGCTTTTCAAATGCATGGATACCAATACAAAGTTATAAGGAATATGACAAACCAAGAGAAAATGGCCCAATCAAAGGAACAAAATAAATCTCTAAAAAATGAACACAAAAGAAGCAAAGTTATGTGAATTACCTGACAAAACCTCCAAATAACTGCTATAAAAATAGTTAAGCTAAGAAAAATGATATGTGAACAAAAGGAAAATTTCAATGAAGAGACAGAAAATATAAGCACAACCAAGAATATTTTGGAGCTAAGGAATGCAATTAGTAAAGTGAAAAATTTGTTCAATGGGATGATATATTCCAAGTGCTGGGGAAAAAACAAAAAAACAAAAAACCTGTCAACCTAGAATACTGTATCCAGCATAAATGTCTTTCAAAAATGAAGGAGAGAGAGATTTTTCCCAGATGACTAAAAATTAATGGAGTTCATCTGCCTTACAAGAAATGCTAAATGGAGTCCTTGAAGATGAAATGAAAAGACACTTAACAGCAAAACAAAAGCATATGAAAATATAATGCTTGCTATTAAAGTAAGTATGTACAAATAAATACAGATACTATAATGGAAGAAATAGAAACACAATAAAAGGAGTAGATTTCAAATCTCCACTTTCAATAATAGATATTCTATCCCTTTCAGATAGTAAATCAATAAGGAGACAGAGGACTTGAACATTACAAGCCAAATGAACCTAACAGACATATAGGACAATCCACATAGCAACAGAATACATATTTTTCTCAAGTGCACATGGAACATTATCCAGGATAGATCATGTGTTAGGCCATAAACAAGTCTTAATAAATTTAACAAGTTTAAAATCATACCAGTGTCTTTCTGACTACAATGGAACAAAACTAGAAATCAAAACCAGAAGAAAAACTGGAAAATTTACAGAATGTGGAAATTAAATAACATACTCTTGAACAACCAATGGGTCAAAGAAGAAATGAAAGAGAAATTAGGAAATTTATTGAGACAAATAAAAACACAACATAACAAAATTTATGATATTCAACAAAGGAAGTACTAAGAGCGAAGTTTACAACCATAAACACCTACATTAGAAAAACAAACATCTCAAACAACCTGACTTTACACCTTAGAAAAAGAAATTAAGCTGATAGCAGAAAGAACAAATTAGTAAATATCAAAGCAGAAATAAATGAAATAGAGAATAGA
Organism: Crocuta crocuta; assembly: GCF_008692635.1. Lineage (NCBI taxonomy): Eukaryota > Metazoa > Chordata > Mammalia > Carnivora > Hyaenidae > Crocuta > Crocuta crocuta. The sequence goes on from NW_027532411.1 coordinate 256,620, forward strand.
AAAATAATTTAAAAGTCAACAAAACAGAGCTTTTTTTTTTTTAATGTTTTATTTATTTCNGAACCGCGAGATCATAACCTAAGCGAAAGTCGGACACTTAACCAACGAAGCCACCCAGGCGCCCCAAGAGCTGGTTTTTTTTTTTTTTTTTTTTTAAAGATCAACAAAATTAACAAACTTTAGCTAGACTAAGAAAAAAGGGAGAAAACTCAATAAAATCAGAAATGAAAGAGGACACATTATAACTAATGCTACAGAAATAAAAAATACAATAAGAGACTACAATGAACAGTGTTATGCCAATAAACTGGATAACCTAGAAGAAGAATGGATAAATTCCTAAAAACATACAACCTACCAAGACTGTGTCCTGAGGAATTAGAAAATCTGAACAGGTCTGTAACTGGTAAGGAAATTGAATCAGTAATCAAAAACCTCCCCAAAAAGAAAAGCCTAGGACCACATGTCTTTACTCATGAATTCTACCAAACATATAAAGAAGAATTAATCCTTCTCAAACTTTTCCAAAAACAAAGACAAAAACCAAACAAACAAATAAACAAACAAAAACAGAAAAGGAGGAAGTACTTCCAAACTCATTTTACAAGGCCAGCACTATTACCCTGATACCAAAGCCAGATAAAGACACTTCAGGAAAACTACCAACCAATATCCCTCATAAAGAGAGAAACAAAAATCTCAACAAAATGTTAGTAAACCAAATTCAACAACAGATTAAGAAGATAATACATCATGACTAAGTGGGATTTATCCCTAAACTGCAAGGATAATTCAGCATATAAAAATCAATCAATGTGGCACATCACATTAAGAGAAAAGAGGAAAAAAATCACATGATCTACTCAATTAATGCAGAGAAATAAGTTGACAAAACTCAATACCATTCAGGATAAAAATATTCAATAAACTAGGAACATAAAGAAATTACTTCAACATAATAAAGGATATATACAAAACCCTAAGTGAATATCCTACTCAATATTGAAAACCTTAGTGTTTCTCTAAGATCAGGAACAAGGCAAGGATGCCTCTCATCATTTTACTCAACAAAATTCTGAAAATACTAGCCAGAGAAAGTAGTCAAGAAAAAGAAATAAAAGTCAACCAAATCAGAAAGGAAGTACAATCATCATTATTCACAGATAACATGATCAAATATGTAGAAAATCCTAAAGATTTCACAAACTATTAGAATTAATTAAAAAAACAAGTAAAGTTGCAGGATATAGAATAACACAAAACATGAATTATATTTCCATATACTAAAAACAAACACTCCAAAAGGAAAATAAAAAGACAATAATATCAGAAAAAATAAAATTCTTAGGAACAAACTTAACTAAGGCGGCAAAAGACTTGCATACTGAAAACCAGAAAAGAGTGCTCTAAGAAATTAAGATATAAATAATAGAAAGACATCTGTGTTCATGAATTGGAAGACTTAATATTATTTAAATGTCTACATTATCTAAAATAATCTACAAATTCAATGCAATACTTATCAAATCTCAATGGCATTTTTTATAGAAATAGGAAAAGTAGTCCTAAAATTCATATGGAAGACCGAAAAGACAGAAGACCCAGACAAAAGACCCAATAGCCAAGACAATCTTGAGAAAGAAGAACAAAGCTAAAGGCCTCTAGTCCCTGATTCAAAATATATTACAAAGCTACAATAATCAAAACAGATAGACATACAGACCACCTGAACAGAAGAGAGAACCTAGTAATAACTCTCTATACATGGTTAACTTATCTTCAACAAGGGTGCCAAGAATACCAATGGGAAAAGGATAATCTCTGTTTTTCTGTAATTTTCTTAAATATTTATTTATTTTTCAGAGAGAGAAAGAGTGAGAGTGAGCAGGGGAGGGGCAGAGTGGGAGACACAGCATCTAAAGCAGGCTCCAGGCTCCAAGGTGTCAGCACAGGGCCCAACATGGGGCTTGAATCCACAAACCACAAGATTGTGACCTGAATCAAAACCAAGAATCGGATGCTTAACTCACTAAATCACCCAGGCACCCCTAATTTTTTAATAACTAGGCTTGGGAGAATTGGATATTTACATACAAATTCATGAAAGAGGTTACATGCCTCAGAAAAATCAACTCAAAACAAGTTAAAGACTTAAACATGACACCTGAAACTCAAAGTCTTAAAACATAGAGGGAAAGCTTTTAACAATGATTTTGGCAGTGATTTCTTGGATAGGACACCAGAAAGCACAGTCAACAAAGGCAAAAATAGACAAGTGGGATTACACTGAACTAAAACAAAAAACCAAAAAGCAGAAACAATGCACAGCAAAAGAAAAAAATCAACAGAGTGAAAAGGCAACCTGTGAAATGGGAGAAAATACTTACAAACCACACATCCAATAAAGAATTGATGTTAAATATATATAATTCCTATAACTCAGTAGAAAAAAACAATCCAAATTAAAAATGGGCAAAAGATTAGAATAGACATTTCTGAAAAGAAAGATACACAAACGGCCAACAGGTATATGAAAAGATGATCAACCATCACTAACCATCAGAAAAATACAAATCATAAACACAATGAGATACTACCTCACACCTGCTAGGATGGCTATTTAAAAAAGAAAAAGGAAGAAAATAAGTATTGGTGAGGATGTGGGAAAAATGAAAACTTTAAACACTGTCGACGGAAATTAAAATGGTGACGCCACTGTAAATAATAGTATGGAGGTTCCTAAAAGACTAAAATAAGACTACTATATGATCCAGCAATCCCACTTCTTAGTATTTATCCAAAAGACTTTAAATCAGGATCTCAAAGTTATATTTGCATTAGCATGTTTATTGCAGCATAATTCACAGCAGACAAGAGGTGAAAAACAACATAGTTGTCTACGAACAGATGAATGGATAAAGAAAATGCAGTATATACATACAATGGAATGTTATTCAGCCATATAAAATAAGTAAAACCTGTCATATGCTACAACACTGATGAAACTTGAGATTATTATAGTAAGTAAAATAAACCAGTCAGAGAAGCACAAATACTGCATGATCCCATTCACATGAGGTATTTAAAGTAGTCAAACTCATTTAACCAGAAAGATGGTTGTCAGGAGCTGAAAGGAAAGGAAAATGAGGAATTACTGCTTAATGAAAATAAAGTTTCAGTCAGGCAAGACGCAAAGCTCGAGAGATTCACTGTACAACATTGTGCTTATAGTTTATAATACTGTAATATACTCCTTAAAATTGATTAAGATGGTAGACCTCATGTTATGTGTTTTTTACCACAATAAAAAAAAAAAGACAAAGGATTTTAAAATCATGATGGAAATCATTGAAATGAATATAGATTCACAGCTACCATTGTGGAACTCTAGAAAGAGAGGACTCTCCTAAAATTAAATGAAATTTAGACAAATAATAAACTATATAAAATTTTTTATTATGTTCAGGGAAATAGTTGTCTGAAACGACAGTTCAGGTGAAAAACATATAAATTCAAGAATTATTTCAACGAATTAGCAGAAAATAACCTCAGATGAAATTAGCTGAAATTACAAACTTTTCCCTAATCATCTGAAGTTGACATCACAAAGGATAATGTACTCTCAAAAAAAAAAAAAAAAAATCTCCTAATGAACTTGACCTATGTGTAGTTCAGTGATTTTTATTACAAGGTCACTTAGACAAGTTGAATAAAAAGCCAGGAAGAATAATACTGACACAGAGATGAAATAAGGAAGGAAACTTTCCAGCACTTGAAAAGTTTTATGCTCAAAAGTGCTGATGACACAGCAGGAATTAAGCCTTTATCCCTGAAGCTAGGTCTGGTTAATATTTCATGGAGTCACCTCTCTTCAGAAGCAACCAAATTAATTCAGTGGCTACACTGAGATCTAAGAACACACAGCTTCCTCACATACACACTTTACAGAGGCCCAGCTTCCTGTGAAAGCTGCTGGAGCTCTGTCAACACAAGGGAGTCGCCCAGTGGAAGATCCTGTAATGCCATGCTGGTAGCAAACAAAAGCAGGGAACATACTTTGTAGAACACCCCCAGGAAAACTAATACAACCAACATATACCCCTGATTCCTGTCAATCACTGAATTTCAACACCTATGTATCTATCTCCAGCAGATCTCCCTTCCAAATGAAATTCCATTTGATAATCCTATATAAAACCAGAAAAAGTTCACTTAATCAGATTGAAATGGGATGGGGCATTCAGAGCTCTGCTTACCCTCCTTGGTTTCCCTGTACCCATAGTGTCTCCTACATTTTTGCTGAACTCCAGAGGTTTGCAGAACACAGTTTGAAATAATAATAGAAGTAAATCATTTTTATGAGGCTTTTAATTTTTGTATTTTTTTAAGACTGAGAATAAAGATCATTTTAAATATTTAAATATTTTCATATAAATAAAACAAAGCCTAGACAATGTTCACCAAAAAAAAAAAAAAAAAAAAAATTAAGCAAAGATAACTTTCCTGGTTGTCAATCCAGCTAGGTAGCTGACCCAGAGAAGCTGTGGAGTACAATAGGAAAGTTGATTTAGCTATTTAAATTTATTCAAGAAATATTTCATAGCATCTCTAATCTACCAGGCATGGGTAGATCTTGGGGATATAAAGATAACTGGTGGGATCCAGAGTTAAAAGGCTTTCATGTACAAAATTGGGTCACATTTATTTAACACTACTCCATAAATCTCAACATTTTAAGACCCATCAACCTGACTGGCAGGAGCCAACTCTTTCTTCAGGGTCTCCTCCCAAATACTTCTGGAAATCCCTCAGGATAATTTCATGTGTCTGCCAAGAATATTTGGTTATCTCTTCCTGCCAGTAGGCTGGGAACTCACATACACTGCTCAAGGCTCCAAGTCACAAAAATGGCAACCTAAGTAACCTTCTGAAAACGCTGCTATTGATTCACCTCTCTCCACCTGCCTTAACTCAAGCGTAGCCTATGATGTTGCTAGGGAAAGAAGAAACCTATCATTGCCAAGTTACCCATTCTCTTTGCCCACTATATCCTCAGAAACATGAGTTTAACCTGATTTATAGGGAACTCTGAAAATGGCTCCATAAGGACCTTGTAATTTGAGGGTAGGAGTCAGTTTTCAGAACACCCCTAATAACCTGGGCGTTAAGTTTATAGATGATATGGAAACCTTTTAGAGTATTAAATATTAGCCCTCCCTTGTTAATGGGAGCGAAAAAAGGCATATGGAAGATTTATCAGTGAGGTTTTTATCCTCCCTAATTAGAAAAGATACTCATAACAGCACATTAGGAAATTCCAATTCTTCTTTCAGGGCAGGCGGTTACTATTTACAGATTTAAACAGAATCCTGGAACTACTTGGAAAAGTGTCAAAATGTCTACCCAACTCTCCAAAAATCACTTTATACTCAAAAAGTGAAGGCTCATTCAATTTTATAATATAATGAAAGTGCATATTTTTCTTTTAATTGTATTTCTTCCTGTAAAAATGTTCAGTCAATGTATTCTAAATGAAGCCATATATTCAGACTATAAGAGTGACGAAGCCTAAATGAGTCACAAGGCCTAGCCCCCAAAGCCAGCACCAGGGTGGATGGCAAGTGTGGTTGTAAAGGCAGACTGAATTTGTCAGAAAAGACCAAGTGGGAAGATGAAGAAAGGGAGTTCGGTAATATTTTAAACAATTATGAAGCAGGAACAAGAGGCTAAGAATGTCATTCTATATGCAAAGAATAACTGCAAAGAGGAAATACAGCATTATTATGAAATGCATGAGAAAGAAACAAACCAAAATTCTGGGTGGCTAGCTCAAGCACTATTTAAAATGAAGTACAAAAGAACAGGAGGTTTTTAGATGGTATAACTGAATATTAATCTTATATTTGATTTCAAAGAGATTTACAAAATAATCTAAAAAATGATTGAGAAAAATTGTTCCTCTTATACTGACATACATATAAGATTATAACATGATATTTACTAAATAAAAGATAATTTGTAAACTTGGAAAGAAAACTATAAAAGAACTGAAATTATTTAATAACATATAAAGAAAAGACATGTTAAATACAAGTTGGGCTCAAAGAAATAAGAGAGACAATAGTAGCAAAGATGTGCATTTCAATGACCAAATGAGGCAGAAGCTAAGTATAATAAATTCTGGCATTAGGAAACACATAAGTGAAAAGTGAGTAGTAAAAATCAAAGAACTCGGTTTTTAAAAATGACTGAATTTGAAAAAACTTAAACTGCAATTATGGAAAATTCAGGTCCTAAATACAACAAAAGCCTGCACAGCACATCTGAAAGTCCTTAGTTCCCATCTGGAATTGCAAGTCTAGATTTTTTTTTTCTTTCACAAGCTTACAAATGTCGCCACTTTTGATATACAACTGATTAATGTTTTAAAATACTTATGAGGTAGACATTTTTATCTAAACATCTAATGAAATTGCATGAATTAACAAAATACAGTAAGCAAAACTCAATCAAATACAAAGAAGTTTCATTTTATTTCTACTAAGCCTCAGACTTGGGACATAAAGTAACAGTTTGTGAGAACACTTTTTCCTAAACATTCTAGGATCATTTAGAGCAAAGAAATAATAAGGACACCACAATTAAATGAATTCAAAACATACTTAAGGGGACAGTTTATATAGAACAGAGAGCAGCATAGACATACTATCCACTTATGAGATAAGAAACATCTGATACCTTCTTGGTGGCTTGGGCTAGAGTCTGTTTGATGATCTTGATGATCTAAAATAAGTCTCTATGTGTAGAGATACCGCTTCATCTATAGCACTAAAACCCCGGTTAAAATTTTCCTTACCAGTATGCTGTTACTGGTATACTATTAAGAGTAAGGGCTTTTGGGGGCGCCTGGGTGGCTTAGTCGGTTGAGCGTCCGACTTTCACTTGGGTCATGATCTCACGGTTTGTGGGTTCGGGCCCCACGTCGGGCTCTGTGCTGACTGCCAGTTCAGAGCCTGGAGCCTGTTTCAGTCTGTGACTCCCTCTCTCTCTGACCCTCCCCTGCTCACGCTGTCTCTCTCTCTCTCTCCTAAAAATAAATAAAACATTTAAAAAAAAAAAGAGTAAGGGCTTTTGTAACTGAATACAAGATCTTCCTTAAAATAAGACTTCTAAGAGACAAGACTTTGTGCTTTTTGTACTTTTACACAGTACATAAAAGAGTGACCAGCATACAGTTGGCATACAGATATTCAAGAAATATTTAAATATACAATTTAAAAGAACTCCTATACAGGTCTCCTTCAATCTAAAAAAAATAAGCCTAACAGTGACTCTATATGTTATCCACAACTTTATCTATATTTTCTAATTACTGTATTTATAATCTCAGTCTGAGTCACCTCTTAGAGAAGTTTCCTGTTTCACAACTGCTTCCTTTCATTTATTCTAACTTTGTGTGTTTTGTGCAACAAGAGGTACCTTTCCTGCAAGAATCTCAGGACTGACACGGAATGAAGGATTATCAGCAATCACAGTTTTCCCCCATTCTTTAAAATCCCTGGAGTTCTCTTCAATTTCTCCACTAACTTCTTGGATATTACCACTCCACTCAGAGTCACTAGGGGGGCACTAATTCCCACTTTCCTCTGCAGCAATTGGAACTAATTCTTCCCCAGATGATTGTAGTATACCCTACCCAAAGAACCTCTGGAGAAGACCCAAGCATTTTTTTAACCCCCACCCCCACCCCAAGTAATTACATTGTGCATTCAAGGTTGCAAACCACTACTTCACTTGACTAGTGTTTCTCAAGCTTTAGAGTGCATATGAATTACTAGGAACCTTATTAAACCACAAATGCTGATCCAGGGGTCGTGAGTTAGGGACTCTGCATTTCAAACAAGCTCCCAGGTGATGCTGCTGTTGCTACAGACCATTCTTAAGAGTAGCAAGTGCCCTTTAAACTTCCTGGAGGAGAGGAGATCCTTTTTACTTCCCCATTTCTGTGGTCCACAGAGGTAGTAACCAGTTCAATATTTTTTTAAAAAAAAATCTTACACTCTTCCTAAGCCCTCTTTGCTGCTTTTGTCTCAGTAGATCCTGATGGTCCTTTTGTTTTGGCATTTTGCTCTTGGAAAAACTACTTTCACTTCTCTGAGGGAAGGAACAGGATAATACTCCCAGAAAAACTCTCCCAGAAGATGAGAGAAAATGTTTTGTCTGTAGCAAATGCATGGAATAAAATCAAGACAGTTAAGTTTCCATGTTAAGGCAATCTCAAAGCCTCTAGCCAACTAAAGTTTGTAAATCTGAAGGTCCTATTCTATGTCCTATAAGATAGAGTCATGAAAAGAATTTATCATCAAAAGGGGGGGGGGGCTTGTAAGAATAAATAATGTGTGTTTTAAAGTATACTCTCTGATAAAACATCCTTCGCTCTTGATCTTTGCATTGCTCTCCCACTATAATCATTTTTAAAGAACCTGTATAATAGTATTTCTCAGTTCCTAAGGCACTTTTTAAAAGTAGCAAAGCCAAAATCCACACCCAACAATATTAATTAAAATTTTATATGAAAATATTTAAAATAATAAAAAAATTTTAAAAGCAGCAATGCCAAGACTCCAACTAGAGCAACTGATTCAGTCCCCTGAAGGGAGGTCTGACCATCCATGATTTCCTTAATTCCCATCTCACGCACACACACTACATGCACAAGCCATTGATACAGATGAAGAAGAAAGTTACAGTAAGGACTTTGGGGCCCTACATTTCAAGGCCTACAAAAGGAAGCTTCCAATGGAAACTGATGAGTCAACAAAGCTGAAAAGATTTTGAAAGTGCCTTTTATAAAACTCAGCATTCAATCATAAATTTAAAAAGAATTTAGTAAACAAAAAATGAAAGAGAACATTCTCTGACCTGATAAAATATTCTACCAAAACCTACAGCAAATATCAATTAATGAAACTTTATAAGTATAACTTTTTGAATAAAGTATAATTTAAGGATGACCCTATCGCTGCTCTTATTTAAACTGTGCTGAAGGTCCTTGGTGAAGTGTAAACCAAGAAAGAGAAAGAAGATATATTTAGAAAAACAATCTTAAAAACTGTTATTATAGGCATACAATATAATGATGCTCATGAAAATCTAGAGAGAAAATTTTAGGTCCAATAAGATACTTCAGAACTGTTTTTTACTATGAAGGCAACTTTTTTAAAAAATCATTAACAATATTATTCAACAGCTCTAACAGTAATTGTAAAATTTTTCAGAAATTTGAAAAATTACTATTAATAAAAAGATGATAAATTGTAGTATTATATAATAGAATGCAGTTTAGCATTATAAACAATAAGTTATTGCTCTATATGTCAACATGGATAAATCATAAAAATATAATTTTGGCAAGTTTCATAAAGCATTCAAAATGATACCATTTATTAATATCTATAAGCAAAAAATAGTATATAAATATGTTTATTAATATTCATGTGATAAAAGTAATGTAAAGAAGAATGAGAACTATAATGACTTAAAAGAGCAACTTCAGATAACTACTGCCTGCCTCAGGTAAAAGAGGGGAATGAAAATAGAAGAAAAGTAAGAAAGGGAGTTTTAACTAGTGTTTGTAATATTTCCTTAAAGAAAAAAAAACCCCAAAGCAAGTAGGAAATCAAAACATGGGCCTTACCATGAATATTTATAATATTATCCTCTGCGCTTTTTTGATATTCATGAGACATATTGCAATAAATACTGGTTTTAAAACAGTGGTAAGAGATGTAGGAGGATAACCAGGGCGTAGGGAAGAAGAACATGAGGAGGAAGGTATTTTCAGCAAGAAGGTATCTTAGATCCTTTGGTTTGCTATAATAAAATACCATAGGCTTATTACACAGTAGAAATTTGTTTCTCACAGCTCTGGGAAGTCCAAGATCAAGGCACTAGCACATTTGGTGTCTGATGAGAGCCTTCTAGCTACAATTTCACTAGGTAGAAGGGGCAAGGGGTCTCTAGGGTCTCTTTTATAAGAGCATTGATCCCATTCATGAGGGCTCCATCCTCATGACCTAAACCCTTCCAAAGGCCCCACCTCCTAATACCACCACCTTGGAGGTTAGTATTTCAACATAAGAATTTGGTGGGAGGACAGGGGCGCCTGGGTGGCTTAGTCGGTTAAGCGTCCGACTTTCGCTTGGGTCATGATCTCGCGGTTCGTGGGTTCGAGCCCCGTGTCGGGCTCTGTGCTGACTGCCAGCTCAGAGCCTGAAGCCTGTTTCAGTCTGTGACTCCCTCTCTCTCTGACCCTCCCCTGCTCACGCTGTCTCTCTCTCTCTCTCCTAGAAATAAATAAAAAACATTTAAAATAAATAAATAAATAAATAAATAAATTTGGTGGGAGGACAGAAACATTCAGTCCATAGCAGAGGGTCTATAGTGTCAAGGGGGGGAGGCATCTGATTAGGTGGTAAAAACTCAGTGATTCATTAATAAACATTTAAATAGAGTGAATAAAACCTTGGAAACTACTGCCAGATGGACATGAGTTTGAATTTCTATTTAGCCACTTAGCTGTTTGGACAGGTTCAACCCTAACTTCACTAATTCCCCACAATTTCATCTGTAAATGTTAGTAATGATAGCTCCTACTTGAGGGATTACTTTGAAGATTAAATGAATAACATATATAGAGAATTTATTATTAATATTGGTAACCCAGTCATTTGTTTTATCTCTCACAAGCTTGAGTTGATTCAGTGAAATAACCTCACAAGAACAACAAATCCAAGCCAATTGGGATCCATATGTGCTTCGAAAGAATTTTTAGTACCTTTAGGAAAGCAGAGTATGAGAGAAAGACTTTGGAGTCAGATAAATGGGGCTTCATGTCTAGGCTCCTTCATCTTAAGTTGCTTAAATCTCCCTGTTTTCCTTCCAAGATTAAAACAATGGAGATAATAAAGCATTTTTCACAACTTTGTCATAAGTGCTGAATGACATAAGTATGTAAGACTGACAGTATCTACCATAAACCATAAAAGAGTTGCTCAATAAATGTTCATTGTCTTTGTAAAGACAAGAATAATAGGAAATCTGAGAATAAGTTACCAGAATGGTTAATTCAATGCCAAAGTGGGTGGTACAGATAAGTGTTCCAGGAAGCAAGAGTGTGAAGTGTGTAAGGATACAAGACTGACTCCCTTTTTTTCTGGTGGGATTACTCCAAAGGTGTAATACTTCTCAAGTCTAGGCAAAATTGCTTGTTTAAGGAAGTGGCAAAATAAAACTCTTCCTTTGTCTCTCAAAGAAGCTTTTGAATTTTTGGCTCATTACCTTTGAGAATCTTCTTCATCAATCTTTGAAACAGGATCCCTTCAGGCTTCATTCTCATATCTTATCTAGTTCAACAAACCAGTTGTCTTATCTTTTCCTGTTTTAATCTGGAGATTTCCAGGCATATTTGCCTAAATTTTCATGCTTCATTTGCAAGGCAGTAAACTGTTGTTCAGTAAGGCTTGGCTGCAGACCCTGCAAGGATGCGAGATTAGTCTGGAGTCCTCTGAAAGAGCAGAGATAACCTCGCCAAGGGAGGCTTATCTGGCTTATTTTTACAAATCAAAAACAAGTTGCTGAACAAGGGTTTATCTCAACCAGGGGAGCTACTTGAACAATTCAGATAACTTCCTATTTGCCAACCAACTTTCTGTTATCAGGAAATGCTATACCAAGAGGCTGACTGTGTAAAATATGTGGAAATTTTCAGCATGCACTTATATTCCAGCTAGAAAGATGATGTTGTTTAAAGAACAGACAAGTGTTGAAATGCTATTAAAAGTGTACAAAGTACCCAGCAGTCAAAAGCCAGAGCAAGCTGTCACAGATAGGCTCATATATCAACAGTACTGTGACTTTTTGTTTGCCTTTATCACAACTTGGTGTATAAAGAGCCATTTACCTGACTGAAACTGGGGTAGTTGCCATTTCCTTCTTTCTTTGAAAAGGTGTATTTCTCAGAGTCAAAATACGGCTGATTGATGCTCTCTATATAAGAATTTTCTATTTAGTAGCATTCCCTGAAATCTCTAAGAAATTCAGAAGATGCATTTAGAACTCCTCAAGATCAAAAGTTTCCTGCAAAATTTGAGGGGGTGGAGAGGGACAGGAATTCTAAAGACTTCAAAAGAAAGAAAAAACATGGTAATTTTCAGCAATGGAATTGACTAAAAAAAAATAAAAGTGGGTTATCCAACCAAAGAGAAAAGTGAATGGCATATCCTGCCTCCTGGGTCAAACTTTGGTGAGCAGGATCCTGTATTGCAAGGAAAATATCACAGTGTAAAGGGAAGAATATTATATGGAGAGATAGAAATGATGAATAAAGATGCACCTGGGTGGCTCAGTAGGTTGATCGTCAACTTTGGTTCAGGTCATGATCTCACAGTTTGTGAGTTTGAGCCCTGCGTCAAGCTCTGTGCTTACAGTTCAGAGCCTGGAGCCTGCTTCGGATACCACGTCTCCCTCTCTCTCTGCCCCAATCCCGCAACCCCACTTACATGCTGTTGTCTCTGTCTCTCTCAAAAAGAAAAAATAAACATTAAAAACATTTTTAAGAGGAGTGCCTGGGTGGCTCACTCAGTTAAGCTGACTTCGGCTCAGGTCATGATCTCCCAGCTTCTGAGTTTGTGAGCCCTATGTCAGGCTCTGTGCTGACAGCTCAGAGCCTGGAGCCTGCTTTGGATTTTGTGTCTCCCTCTCTCTCTGATCCTCCCCCGCTCACACTCTGTCTCTCTCAAAAATAAACAAACATTAAAATTTTTTTTAACCTTAAGAAATGTTGAATAAAGAAAGCTAAACTCTGACTGGGAGAAAGCAGATGAACTTGGGCAAAGCTCTGCAGGAAGTTTAAGAAAGTTGCCTTAGACAGGCAACTATGAACAGCAGGCCTAATCTAGTATTTAATCGAGAGTTCTAACTGTCACAGGAACAAGAAGTTGGAGGAAATGCTGAAAAGTAAAAATAAACAATACTGAGTCTTTTCTATGTGGCAAACCACAGATAGACCAATTCTGCTTCTGGTGGGCTTTCATCATACAAAGGGAATCAATTCTATATGAAACAAGACAGTTGTTGTTGTTGTTGTTTTAATCAGTTGGCAGTAAATTTGGATGGTAAAGATGAGCCTCTGTATGTGAACTCATTTATGAAATCAGATTAAGAAAATGTAGAAAAAGTGTAAAGGACTGAGGCAGAAAATGGCTAAATCATTTACCAACACAAAGTCTGCAAGAGCAGTGAAAGTTTTAGACAAATGTAAATTTATACCTAGGAGCTGCAAGACGCTTAAAATAACAATGAAAAAAATTTTTACCTGTGAAAAGTCATTCTAAATCTCTTATGTGGGATATAAATTCTTAGCTTGAGTACGCTCTAGAATTCAGGTGTGGTTCAAAAACAAGAGTATGAACCAGGAGGAAGATTATAACCTGAAACAGATTACCTCACGCTCTAAGACTGTTTCACCCTTACTGCTAAATGGGAATGATATCGATCTCTTGAGGTTGTTGTGAAGATTAAACAAGAATATTTATAAATACTCTGGCACTTCCTTGGCAGAGAGTAGATGCTCAACTACTGGAGTCCGTCTTTATTAATATTATCATCACTATCACCAGGATATTAACTCATTTTGCCCCAAGACCCAAGATACAAGAAACTGTGTCTGAGTTCTAAGGGAACGACCTATAATTAAAGCAGATATAAACACTAACAAATTTTCTAAAGAAAAATGGCATGGTTCCGCGAGACCAAGGGGTGTCAACAGCATTAATGCTCACATGCCAACAGGGTTCGGGGCTGTGAGGCAAGAATAGCGTCAATCCGGGGAAAGCTAGTTAGGATGCCATTCCAAAGTGACTACAGAAAGTATCCAAACACGGCACTAAATATCAATGACTTACTTGCTGAGCTATATCTTTTTCAGTTCTTTTCATTCCTAATTAATTCAAGGAGAAAGCATCAGTATATGGTAAAACCTCTGCCTTTTTAACATTTCTCTAAAATGACTAATCTCCCGGTTAACAAAAAGAGAACAGAACTCTTACAGGTAAGAGTCTCTACCTAGAATTTGCTGACATGATTTGTTTTCACAGTAAACATTCTTTGGCTGTCTTTTATTTACAATAATATATTGCCTTTCCAATTAAGGTAGTGATAAAGAATTTTCCTTCAAATTACCTACATGTGAATAAAAAATATAAGTAAAATATCCTCTTTTATGTAAAAGAGAATATTAAGTAAACCACTGTTCATTAGTTGTATGTTTTTGGTAAGGTTGCTTTAACTTTCTGTGTTTACTTTCTTATTTATAATGTGGGATAATAATTGTACTTACCGCATAGGGATTTAAAAGGAATAATCAAATAATGTATGTGGCGTGCTTAACAAAATACCTATACTGGCTCAATAAAAACTTGCTATGATTTTAGAGAAAGTCAATACTTTAAGTTCAAGGCATGATCCATCATTCCATGTAATCAATCTTCACATTTAACAGTCTGTTTATCCAAATTATCTTCTAAAGAGGGGGTAGGTTTGGGGACCCTGGGTACCTCAGTTAAGCATCCTTACACTTGATTTCAGCTCAGGTTATGATCTCATGGTTTGTGAGATCAAGCCCTTCCTTGGGCACTACACTGATGGCCCAGAGCCTGCTTGGGATTCCATCTGCCTGTCCCCTACTTAACATGCTCTCTCCCCCCGCCTCTGAAAATAAATAAACATATTTTTAAAGTTAAAAAGGGGGTGAGTTAATTCTATTATTAAGTAAACAGCACAAAACATGTAGGTACATATTGTGTACAGAGTTGTCAATTATTTTCCTCCCCAAAATTGATAGACTTTAAAAATCAAGCAGTGCCATAGAATATATTAGAAAAGAGTTATATGTGATTGAATGACAACCAAATTAACACCAGAAACCACATCCCAGAAGCATCCCAGAAACCACACGATATGCTTCTGAGTTCTCAGGTTAAAAAGAAGTAAAGAGAAAAATGTAATTAGAAACTGCAGATAAAGGAAGGCAGAGAAAGAAGAACTCTACCAAAGGGCTCCTTCTAGAGTATTATACCATTGAGGGTCTTTGGCTGCAAGCAACAGAAATGGACTCTAACATAAGCA
>NW_027532411.1:271829-276955 GCF_008692635.1 Crocuta crocuta
TTTTTTTTTTTTTTTTTTTTTAAATAATTGAGGAAGGCTGAAGAACCAGGCTTGAGAATGTGCAGGAGCAAAGGCAGCTCAAGAGGCCATGAAATGGAAATAGTACCCAATAAGAAAACGGCTCCTTAGGATGCTACTATTTAGACAGAACAGAATTCAAACCATTTCTTTTCTTTTGTTTAAAATTTTGTTCAGTTAAAATTTCATGTTTAGAAAGAAAGAATCTTATTAGTCTAACTCATGTCAAATATCTTCTCCATAGAGATATGAAAAATCTTACCAATCTCATCAGAATATATCTAACAGGGGGAAAAAAAACAATTTTAATAAAGGAATCCAAGGTTCTTGTAAGATGGGAAAATGGATACTAAAGAGCCAAAGAAAACACATGGCCGATACAAGAAGGATGAGGTCCAGGTCAAAGCTTATATCCACAATACCTCTCAAGACTATCTTTTAAGTAGCCATTGTTTCTGGTTTATATTTAACCCCAAAACACAAATCAAAAAACCAGGGTGACATGCAGAAAGAACACTCTCACACCTTCTCACCTTTGCTGGATCTTTGATTTGCTCCTAAAGATCACCCTAGTCTTTGCCACAGGAGGCTGACCTAGATGGACTTTATCAATAGGCTCTTGCCTTCTGAAATCCATCTGGATTTATCCAATGGCAGGGGACTGGATGTTGGAGAAGTCATAGAGCTCAGAGTATGTATTCTCTTACTTCCTCACTTAATCATGACACATAAATCAATCCCTTCATCATGTCCCACCATCAGAATGTATAGCTATGTGGGAATTCTGGGGAAGATGGCAGAGAAGGACCTTAAACTCAGCTTTCTTCATGGATACAATTAGATAATACATACATCAGGGTAAATGACCCAGAAAATGAGCCAAAGACTAGCAGAACAGACTCCACAACTAAGAGTAGAGAACAGGCCACATTGAACAGAAATGTGTTAGGGAGCTAAACCCCACAGGTCTGGCAACCAAAGGGAGAGAGCTGTGGGCGTGGAGAAGGGTAAAAAACAGACTATCACACCTGGGAAGCTGCACAGGAAGACGAAGCCCCATAGCATTTGATTTTGAAAATCAGAGGGGCCAAATTTTCTGATTTCTTACAACCAGCGGGACATAAAGCCTAGAACTTTAAACATCAGGCAGCTGGGCTATGAGAGAGCCCAGATCATGATAGGAAGCTGAGTCTCTACCCTTAAAGATACAGCATAACAAAGAGCCAGGGGAAATATAGCACAAGAGCAGCAGTTTGAAAACTTATGGAGCATACAGGAGGGAGAGTTACTAACCTCAGAGTTTGCTGAGGACTCCTCCAGAAGCAAAGGAACTAGCAGTCACCATTTCCCCCCTTCAACCCCCAGCATAAACACACAGCTACCTGCAAGAAGCAGCACTGCCCTAGCATTCACTACCTAACTTGCTTACACTGTGCCATGCCATCTCCAGTCAGCCCTGCCTTATTCCTAGTGCTGCAGGTCCCTGTCCCCAGAATACCTATAGAGATGCCAAGACTGCATCTCCCAACTGCATGCTTTGCGGGGTCTTACTCCCAGTGGGGCAGCTGATCACCTCCCACAGGGGATGCATGCACCTTATTAAAATTGCATCCCCCAACCTACATAGACTTTGTGGAGCGAAAGACCAGTCCTGGGATCCACAGTGGCTATGCATCTCCATTAACCAGCACCACCTGTTAAAAGTTGCACACCCCATCTGCTACTTTTAAGAGTAAGAGACATAGCTGATTTTCCTAACACACAGAAAGAGATATAGAGAGTTAGGCAAAATGAGGAGACTAAGGTCCCATATGAAAGAAGAGGGCAGTATCATAGCAAGAGACCTAAGTGAAACAAAGATAGGTAATATGCCTAATAGATAGCAAATGTAAAATAATGATCTTAAGATCCTCAACGGACTTGAGAAAAGAATGGAGGGTATCAGTGAGACCCCTAACACAGAGATAAAAAAGAATCAGAGATGAAGAGAACAATAGTTGAAATTAAAAATACACTAGGTAGAATAAAGAGCAGGCTATAACATGCAGCAGAATGAACCAGTGACTTGGAGACCCAGAGTAATGGAAAGTAATCAAACTGAACAAGTAAGAGAAAAAAAATTATGCAAAATGGAAATAGAGAACTCAATAACTCCATTAAGCATGATAACATTAGCATTATAAGGATCTCAGAAGAAGAACAGAGAGAAAAGGGAGCAGAAAATTTGGTTGAAGAAACACTAGCTGAAAACTTTCCAAATTTGTGGGGAAGGAAACATAAATTTAGATCCAGGAGCCACAGAGATCCCGTCCAAAAAGCAACTCATGTAGATCCACACAAAGACACACAGTAATTAAAATGGCAAAATGTAGTGATAAAGAAAGAATTTTAAAAGCAGTAAGACAAAAGAAAAAGATTACATACAAAGGAAGCAACAAAAGGCTGTCAACAGATTCTTCAATAGAAACCTTGCAGGTAAGAAAGGAGTGACATGATACAGTCAAAGTGTAGAAAGGAGAAAAGAAAAAATCTGCAGCAAAGAAAACTCTATGCAAATTAAATCCAAAAATACATTTAAAAATCATTCACCATGATCAAGTGGGATTTATTCCTGGGATGCAAGGAGTACTTGCAATATTTGCAAATCAATCAATGTAATACATCACATATGATCATTTCACCAGATGCAGGAAAAGCATTTGACAAAGTACAACATCCACTCATGTTAAAAAACCCCCAACAAAGTAGGTTTAGAGGGAACATACCTCCACATAATAAAAATTTTATATGAAAAACCCACAGCAACAACCTAATCAATGGGGAAAATTGAGAGCCTCTCCCCTAATATCAGAAACATGACAAGGATATCCACTCTCACCACCTATATTCAACATGGTACTAGAAGTCCTACCCACAGCAATCAGACAGGAGAAAGGAATAAAAAAAAAATCCAAACTGGGAAGGAATAAGTAAAATTTTCACTATTTGTAGATGACATTATATACAGAAAACCTTCAAGACTCCACCAAAAAGCTATTAAAACTGATAAATGAATTCAGTAAGACTGAAGGATACAAAATCAGTGTACAGAAGCATTGTATTTCTATACACTAATAATGAAGCAGCAGAGGGGTACCTGGGTGGCTCAGTGGGTTTAGTGTCCAACTTTGGCTCAGGTCATGATCTCACAGTTCCTGAGTGACAGCCCAATTGGGCTCACTGCTGTGAATGCAGAGCCCACTTTGGATCTTCTGCCCCCTTCCCCCTCACTCTCTTTCCCTCAAAAATAAATAAACATTTTAAAAAAATAATGAAGGAGCAGAACGAGAAGTTTAGGAAAGAATTTCATTTACTAAAACAGTAAAATACCTAGGAATAAACTTAACCAAAGAGGTGAAAGATCTATACTCTGAAAACTATAAAACACTGATGGAAAGAAACTAAAGATGACACACACAAAAAATGGAAAGACATTTCATGTTCATGGATTGGAAGAACAAAAATTATTAGTGTCCACACTATGCAAAACAATCTATACATTTAATGTAATCCCTATCAAAATACCAACAGCATTTTTTCACAGGGCCAGAACAATCCTAAAATGTATATAGAACCACAAAAGATCCTGAATAATCAAAGCAATCTTGAAGAACAAAACAAACAAACAAACAAACACAGAACTGGGAGTATCACAATTCAATCTTCAAGTTATATTACAAAACTATAATAATCAAAACAGAATGGTACTGGAACAAAAACAGACACATAGAACACTGGAACAGAGGAGCAAACCCAGAAATAAACCCATAATTATATGGTCAATTAATCTTCAACAAAGGAGGAAAGATTATGCAATAGGAAAAAGACAATCTTCTCAACAAATGTTGGGAAAACTGGACAGCTACATGCAAAAGAAGAAACTGGGCCACTTTCTTACCTCATACACAAAAATAAACTCAAAATATATTAATAACCTAAATGTAAAACCTAAAATGATAAAAATCCTAGAAAGGAGCATAGGCAGTAATTTCTCTGACATCAGCCATAACAAATTTTTTTCCAGATATGCCTTGTGAGGCAAGGGAAACAAAAGCAAAACTAAATTATTGGGACTACATCAAAATAAAAAGCTTCTGCACAGCAAGGAAAACAACTAATAAAACTAAAAGCTAATCTACGGAATTGGAGAAGATATGTGCAACTGATATATAGGATAAAGGGCTAATATCCAAAATATAAAAATAATTTTGAAAATTCAACATTCAAAAAATGAATAATATATTTAAAAATGGACTGAAGACGTAAACAGACATTTCTCCAAAGAAGATATCCAACAGACGCATGAAAAGATGCTTAGCATCACTCATCATCAGGGAAATGCAGACTAAAAGCACAATGAGATAACACCTCACACCTGTCAGAAAGGCTAAAGTCAAAAACAGAAGAAACAACAGATATTTGTGAAGCTGTGTAGAAACAGGCACCCTCATGCATGTTGGTGGGAATACAAATTGATATAGCCACTGTGGAAGACAGTATGGAGGTTCCTCAAAAATTAAAAATAGAACTATCCTATGATCTAGTAATTGCACTACTGGGCATCTACCCAAAGAATATAAAAACACAAAATCAAAGGGATATATGAATCTTACATTTATTTCAGCATTATTTACAATAGCCAAATCATGGAGGCAACTTAAATGTCCACCAACAGATGAATGGCTAAAGATATGGTATCTATACACAAAGGAATAGTATTCTGCCATAATAAAGAATGAAATCCTGCCATTTGCAATACCACAGATGGATCTAGAAGAGTACAATGCTAAGGGAAATAAGCTAGTAAGAGAAAGACAAATACCAAATGATTTTACTCATATGTAGAATTTAAGAAACAAGACATTAGAAAAAAGGAAAAAACAAAACAAAACAAAAAAGACTTTCTTGGGACTTANATCAGTACAGACCCTGATACGGGGCTTGATCCCATGAACCACAAGATCATGACCTGAGCTGAAACCAAGTCAGAAGCTTAACTGACTGAGGCACCCAGGTGCCCCCAAAGACTCTTAACTACAAAGAATAAACAAGTTAGCAAAGGGGAGGTG